>NC_058131.1:529330548-529379671 GCF_016433145.1 Gracilinanus agilis | reverse complement strand
CTTTTGTGCCCCAGTTTGATGATAAATGGACTAGCATTTCCTTCCAGAAGGGAAAGACACCTCTTCCTGTTACCATGGCAACAAAGCCCACTCCCCCATCAAAGAAACCACCACCTTTTCTCCTCATACACTGTAGCTCAGAAGAGGTAATACAGCTTAGAACTAGGGTCCATTCCCAGCTCTGAGCTGCTTTGCCGTGTGGCCCTTGAATAAAATTCTTTCCTTTACTGGGCATCAGCATCATTTTTGTTCATCCAAAGCAGTGTCTTGATAACTTACTCTTTCTTGTTTTCCCACATGGACTTGGAAGCCCCTAAGGTGCTTCTTCAAGGAGCATAGATAATCTTTTTTTTTTTTATCTTTATCTGAAATTAAAAATTTTTTAAATCTCCATAACCATCTCTACCTTCAACTTAAAAAAAAAAATCCCCTCCACACCCTCTGGCACCTGGAGGTGATGAGTGGGGAACTGGAAACTGTTGTCATCTATGAAGGAAGTTTGAGAAAATCTGTAAGGAATCTCCCTCCCCTTGCCATTCTCCTTTCCACCCTTCTTCCCTATTTACCTCCCTGTTCTCTTCGCGCCCCGCCCCACCCCCACCCCCAAGTTGGACTTCTGTGCGGATTTTCGATTTATTTTCGTTCTTTTCAGGATTGCTCTGTCAGGGTTTGGGAGGATTTTTGTGTGGATTTTTTTTCTTTCATTTTATCTTGTTCTTATTCTGTTTGGCCTTGCTCTGGCAGCATCTGGCCTCAATGCCTCGTCGCAAGGTGAGCCATTAAGGAAAAAAAAAAATCTTAAAAAAAAAAAATCTCTGGCGTTCAAGCAGGCTGGGTCTAAGACTGCCAGCTGAAGCTGTTGGGTTTATGGAGCGTTATACGAACAGCTCCGACTTTAAAAGGCCTCCTTTTTATGAATGGGTAGTGAGGAATGTAAATAAAGCAGCATCTCTCAATGGGGAAGCATTTTACATAAGCAGCGCTACCCCAGGCCCAAGTATTTATGGGAATTTGCTAGCACAGTCTGGCGAGGCTCACTTCCTTTGTGAACTTGCCATTGTGCTGGGGACACGAGGCCTTCAGTGGGGTGAAGAGGGTTGGTTGCTGCTTCTCCTCCAAAAAGGAGTAGGCTTGGGATCTTGGGCAGGAAAGAGAGAACCCTGGCTTGGAATCCCCCAGCTTATGGTTGGGATGTGCTGCCTGTTTAACTTAGAGGAGAGGGATGGAA
The DNA here is from genome assembly GCF_016433145.1 of Gracilinanus agilis. Classification (NCBI taxonomy): domain Eukaryota; kingdom Metazoa; phylum Chordata; class Mammalia; order Didelphimorphia; family Didelphidae; genus Gracilinanus; species Gracilinanus agilis. The sequence continues at coordinate 529,378,443 of NC_058131.1, read as the reverse complement.
TCCAGCCCATCCTTGAGAGCCTGACATGATTAGGAGTCAACTCCCCAGCAGAATGGGTTCCTGGTATTCTCCAGCTACAGGCCACTGAAGCTGATGTCCCTTCCCTGGGGACAAGGAGGTCCCAGATAACTGAATCCCTCCCTTCTTTTAAAAACAGATTGGTTAGAATTCCAACTCCTTTATGCCCTGGCCCCATCTCATTCTCCAGCAACACCACCCCTCCCCATCTCTATCTTATGATAGAGATACTGACGATAGGTGAAAGGATTAAAAGGAAGGGAAAGGAGTGTGTAGTTGGAAGACTGACTGAACAGACCCTGAATAAATGAGAATTTATGGTGATAGCTTCAAAAAAAAATCTGAACTCCAGACCCCTCCCTCCTAGTTTCCCTCAGGTCAGCCAGTGCATCAAAGCCCTGATCCTGCCAAAACTGATTTGAAATATGGGCTCAATGATCAGCTTAGGGGTAGGGGGAAGAGGCTTGGTTGTTCAGGACAGTGGCTCTCCAAACCCCCACCACTCTCCCAATGGTAGTGGTTCTTCACTTGACTCAGCATCTCACAAAAATAATATTACCCCAGAGCTCCTTTTCAAAGGCCTTTTCATAGGGAGAAAAGGTAACAAAGGAACTCCTTGGCCTAGACAAGGTTTATCCTAGGGAACTCTTGTTTGAAGTAGCATATACCAGGTTGCTTGAATGAAAAGCATTGCCAGTGATTTCTCAGTAGTCCTGCAGGACCAAAGTCAGGACAGAACTCGTGTGACTGTCAGCTCTTCCTTCTCAGTGGGTTTTGGGAGAATGGGGTTTAAATCCTTGGCATCATCCCTAGAGCTTATGACAGGTCTCCTTTACATTGCTGTGGTATGTAGTTGGTTGTGTGCAAACAATCATTTGGCATTCTGTTGCCTTGGTTCTCTTTCTGCCCTAGGTCGATGATACTGTTTTTGGTTTCCAAAATGTAGAGGAGAAAAAATGGAGGTATATTTTTTGATCCTTCATCCAGTTGTCAATACCAAGAGCCATTGTTTTTTAATGCAGAAGGGGATATTTTACCAGTTAAAAAAATCCACAAATATTACTGGTCAGATTTGAACTGCTGGTTTTGCAAAGCTTTAAGTAATTTTAATTATATTTTCAACTGAAAAAAATCTAAGCCGAACCCTGTGTATATAACGACTAAGGTTGTGAATATAACTAATGATCCAAAGTAGAATAAAGAAAATGTATTTCCCTCCCTTGTTGCAAAGGTGATCTAGACACTTTGGCTGTGGAATATATACTTCCAGAAATGGTCTCTCGGTTATTTTTGGTGAGCTTTCCCCCCACCCCCTTTACTAAAATGGTTACAAAATATGTCTCCTCAGAACTGAGAAGAGGCATGAATATATTAAAAAATGAATTCTCTATTTTACAAATTTTAAATTTTTAAATATTTTTTCTTTTACATATGTCTAGGGCTTTTAGATATTGTTGATTGGATTCATGTTCTGGATAGAGATTTAACTAGGTGACTGATGTCAATTTGATTCTTTATGAATTTGGGGAGAAGTTAGGATGTTTTCAACCACTGTGAATCACAGCCAATTTTTATTGCCAAAGATCCTTAAGAACTTAACTGATTCTTCTTCCTCTTCTGGCTTTGCTTATGATCCCAACTCCTTAGGCCCTGAGAATTCTGGAGCTGTTAGTAAAAGGACAGAGGAGTTCATGGTAAAACATTTAAATGATGTGCCATTGCTCAGTATCATTTAAATCAATAAATGCTGTTTGAGGAGGTCATTGTTCAAAAGATATCGAGATGCACCAAAGAGTAGTAAAAGCACCTGGGCTCAGATCACAGTTTAGTTGTTTAAAACCTCTGTGACCTTGGTCCTCACTTCCCCTCTCTGGCCTCAGTTTTCTCATCTGTAAATTAAGATGGTTGGACTAGATTATCTTGAAGTTCCTGGCAGCTTTAATTTTGTGATTCCATTGTGCCAGTCTCTGTGTTAGGTATGGAAGACTATAGAAGTAGGAAAAAAATCACACACACACACCCAGTTCTTTGCTTTGAGAAGTTTATAATCTTGTTGAATAAAATGCAAGTTAAAACAAATAATTTAAGACTTAATAAACCTAATGAGAGGTCAAACAGAAAAGCATGGGAGAGTCTAGGAGGAGATCCCTTCTCGAGGTTGGGAGGTCAAGGAAAGACTTAATTTAATGGACCATGAAGGAAAGAAAAGATTTCAGCAGGCAAATATGTGGGTGGCTCTTGCTAGCTTTGGGGTGAGATTGGAGGATGAGGAGTCCTAATAATTGTGCACAAATGGAATGCCCCCTGGGAGGCAGGAAAGGATAAGCTAAGGTTGGGAAAAGGTAATAGTTCAGTTTGAGTGAAAAATATAAACTGTGAAGGGGAAACATTGCAAAATAATATCAAAACGGTGGTCTGGAGTGATGAGCACAATTTTGGAGTACCAGTGATATAACATACTAGTGCCTGCCTCTTGAAAGAAAGGTGATGGACTCAGAATGAAATATATTTTGAGACATGACCAGTGTGGGGGTTTGTTTTGGTCAACTATACCTGTTTTTTACAAGGGTTTTTGTTTTTCTTTTCCTTTTTCCTACAACAGTTGGGGGTGGAAAGGTGAGAGAGAAAATAGAGTTTTGTTCATTAAAAAATAAAATTAAATATTTTTAAGAAGTAGATTGAAACCAATACATGAGAATCCTTAAATGTCAGGATAAGGTGTTCATAGAATTTATATAGGGAACCTAGTGAAGCAAATGAATAATGTGATCAGACCTGTAACTTAGGGAGAATGCCTTGGTATATCCAAATATATATATGTATATATATATATATATATATATATATATATATATATATATGATAGATTTCAGATAGAAGAGACTGACTTACTACCTCGTAGGAAGTTGTGGTAGCAGGAGTGGTAAGGAAGGATTAAATGCTAGTATTCAAATAGACAAGATTTGGCCATTGGTTGGATGTAGAGAACAAAGAAAAAGGAACGTTCTAAGATGGCTATTTTGAACCTATGTTGTTGGTAGAGTGGTGGTATCATCTCCAGACTAGAGGTCAGGGACTGTAAATATAGATGCCACAGGAATAGATGATATTACCAAAGGAGAAAATGGAAAAATGAAAAAAAGAATATAGGAAGACAGGACTCAAGAGGTCTTCACCTATATTTAAGGACAGGGGGGAGGAGGAGAAGGAAAAGCCAGTAAAGGAAACCAAAAAGGAATTGTCACCAGGGAGGAGGAGAAAGAACCTTGAGAAAGTAATGTCATAGAAGCCAGCTGGTTAAGAGTATCAAGAAGAGTGAGTGTGAGTGTGAGTGTGTTAGATGGTATCAAATGATACAGAAAGGTCAAAGAGGATGGGTCTTGCTTATAAACTCATGGAAAGATTGTTATTGGGGTACCGGCATGATACTATATAATATGCTGGCACAAGGTTGACATTTAAGAACCATGAAGTCATCATCCAACTATATTCAAAATGGTTAGGCTCTTATTAGAAGAACTCTGTATGGGCTTCATGAGTTGACAGGTTTGGAAAACTTACACAGGATCCAGAAAAGAACTAGAAAAATAATTGAAGAATTAGGAGATAAAATGACTAAGGAAAAATGAAAGGATTTGGAAGTGCTGAATACTGAGAAAGGATTCTGAGGGATCACTTAATACAGTTTTATAAAGTAAAAAGAGTACTTAGTAGATTTGAAATCAGAGAGGATCAGTGTTCGAATCTAGGTTTTGATACTCCCTCTGTGTGTGGGCAAGTGAAATGACCTCTCTGGGCCTCAGTTTTCTCATCTTTAAAATCAAGGCACTGGGCTAAATTATCTCTAAGGACCCTTGCAGTTCAAATCCATATAATCCTATACATTTTCAACTGTCTGGGTTCTGTGGAAAATAATGGCTAACTAGTCTCTATTTCCACCAAAGGCAGGTTTAAAGTAAACGTTTTCTGATTAATTTACCACTTTTGATGGAGGAGAAGAGATAATGAGACACAACCTTCTACTCCTGGTGCACTCTGGATTTGCAGTATTACATACACTGTGGCACAGTCATCATATTGGTTGGTTTTGCTTCACCATTCTTTCTGTGTTAAGGAAGCAGGAGAGGAATGATGATGTGTTATGAGGAAAGAAGCATGAAAAAATCAAAAGGCATAAGTAAAACTTTAAAAAAGAAGTGAGATTTTATTTTAGCAAGAGAATTTTAGAGAAGTAAAAAGAATACTTCAGGGCCATAAAGGAAATTATACCATCTTCTCCCCCAAGAAATATTTTAAAATAAGAGAAACAATCCTATGTATTTTTTCTTTCTCCTCTCCTCTTCCTCATTATAGGGAAATATAGTTGGTCCCTAAGCTTTACAAACTAATTATTTTACAAAAGTTTGGTTAAATTTTTAAACTCGGAGTATATTTGCTTTGGTTTTCTGGAGAAGCAATTTTAGAAATGGTGATTTCATTTTCAAATCAGCATACAAAATCTATTTAATCTATAATGTAATTGAATACTGTACATTTATAACAAAAAGAGTAGAAAACAATTCTGTTGTAACACTTTTGTTTTTAATTTAGATATTTTTCCCAATTACATATAAAAATAATTATCAACATAGATTTTCCAAAATTATAAGATCTGAATTGTCTACCTTCCCTCACTCCTTCCAGAGATAATAAGCAATTTGATCTGGGTTACATGTGAATTAACATACATGATAAAAAAAATTTAAATCGTTTGGTTTTCTTTATGCTGGCGTTTTAAGGAAAAGCATGTTTAGAGGAGAATAAGAAAGCCAGTGAAAATCGGTAGCGATTATGAAGAAAATGTGATTTCAAGAGCCCAGGAGATCAATGGGCACAAATTGTTTGTTTAATTTGACTTATAAATTTTTATTTTTCCTTTCTTTCTAGTAGGTTGCAAGTTCCTTGGAATCAGGAATTTTCATTTTTGGCTTTCTGTCTACCATGCCAGAAAGGTAGCTAGTGGTTAATAAGTGCTAGTTGATTAATTGATTCTTTGCTAAAGGTAAACCAGCATTACCACTCTTAAACTTGTTACATCTTATTAGGATCAGTATTAGTTTACAAATGAAATGAGAGACTGAGGAGTGTTTTTCTTAGGTAAATTGGCAAGAGTCAAAAGAGTGAGGTAAAGAGGATGTACATGCACATATAAGAGTGCCGGAGATGAATATAGTTAACTTTGCCTTCAGCTGTGAAAAGAAAGGAAGAGAGCTCATCCTGAACCCAACCAGATTAATACATGATCCCACAGAGGGAGCGAAAGAGCCAGTAGGCCATAGGGTTCAGGGCAAATAGTATTCCCTACTCACCACCTAGGACAGTTTGGGTCTTGCCTACTCTTTTTACGTACATGATATGTACATAATGATCTGAACAACTCAGGTATTCATAACTGCTTTTTGGAGGTAGGGTTGTTAGGGAAGTTTTTCTGAATTCTCTATTCACTGCATCTATTTTTTCTCAATTGATTATATTAATATACTAATATCGACATACTAATACTAATATACTAATGAAACCAGTCACATATTCAGACCCTCTCTGATTCAATTAACCTGATCTTTTCCCCAGTAAGAAACTATCCAAAAAATGCCATTTTTAGAAATTTGTGCCCTTAGGCGCCAGAGTTTTGGGTGAAAGAAAGGATACATGAACACAGATCCATCCCCACTCTTGAAAGGAGAGTATCATAGTCAGTATTGTCACCTCTGAATTTGACGTATATAACAAGCACATCACTAATATATCATGCCTGGGTTTTCCCCATTCTAAAGGTGGGGAAATACAAAAATATATGGGATAGAGGGCAGCTAGAAGACTTGGTGGATTGAGAGCCAGGCCAAGAGATGGGAGGTCCTGAGTTCAAATCTAGACACAGATACTTCCTAGCTGTGTGACCCTGAACAAGTCCCTCAATCCCCATTGCCTAGCCCTTACCACTCTTCTGCCTTGGAACCAATAACAATATTGATTCTAAGATGAAAAGTAAGGGTTTTTTTTTGTTTGTTTTTGTTTTTAAGAAGAAGAAGGAAAAAAAAGAAAAAATATATGGGAACAAAAAAAGTTCCCCCTTCATTTTGCTGAAAAATGCAATTTTCTAAGCATGTGTTTATCTTACTTGCCCTGTCTTCCTTGTATCTCTCCAATTGTTTAATGTTTTGGTGCAAATGGCTTCCCATCCCGACTAGTCACTTTTGTTTTTGGCCCAATCTGGAAAGTGTGGGACAGAATATAGACAGACCAGAACAGATCATATGTAATTCAGAGCCCCCTCTAAGAGGTCACTGCAGTCTTGAGACCCTCCCAGGGATTTGAATCACCCCTGTCAGTGACATGCAGGTATGTAGAGAGAGGATGAGTTATTTTTATTTCTCACTTCTAAAAACTACTTTTTGTCAGGCTTGCATCCCTTTGTGAAATGGAATAATATGAACTTATTTATTTGTATATTTTTTTTAAGCTTTATAGAGTGTTTTTTACCTGGCAGCCTTATGAAGAGAGTATTTTTACCCCCATTTTTCAGATAAAACTTGGGCTTTGCCTAAGGTCACATAGCTAGTGTAAGAGCTGAAATTTGAACTCACGTCTTCATGTCTTAACAAACCTAAAGAGTTTTCCACTATATCACTTGGTTGATACATCATTCCTTTTTGGTAAACTGCAAAGGTGGCCCTATGGAGACAACATTTGACAGTTAATTTTAAATTTTGTTTTTTTTATTACAAATATAAGACCTACATGAACTGATGCAAAATGAAGTAAGCAGAATCAAGAGAACATTGTACACAATAATAGCAACTTTTATGATGATCAGCTGTGAATGGCTTAACAGTACAACGATCCAAGACAATTTTGATAGACTTATGGTGAAAAATGCTATCCACCTCCAGAGAAAGAACTGATGGTATTTAAATGCAGCTCAAAGCATACTGTTTTTTGCTTTATTTTCTTCGTCGGTTTTGTTTTGGTTTATTTTTTATATGTCTTTTTCCACAACATGACCAATATGGGAAAATGGGGGGAAAAAACTTATTTCAAAGTTTAAAAAATTTAGTTTCAACATATACTGATTGACACCAAAAAGGAACAAAGTAAAATTGGGCTTACTTAGGCCTGGATACTTACCTGATCTCAGCCAGAGGTACATCATTCTAAGAGGTACAAGTTGAAACCTTAGTGTTCCATAAATCCTCCATAGGCGGTCCGTCTAATGTGCTACATTATTTGTGTGTATGTAAAAAGCCTTGACTGAAATAACAATAGCAACTTACTTGATGACCCTTTGTGATCTGTGTATTTATGAAGTTCTGTTGCTGTTTTTTATAATGATTCATAAAATGTTAGAGCTGGAAGGGATCTTAGAAGTCATTCAGTTCAGAGGTTCTTAACCTGAGGTCCATGAACTTGTTTTAAAATATTTGGATAACTGTTTTTCATTATAATTGGTTTCCTTTGTAAACTTACACATTTTATGCATTTAATAACACCATTATTCCTAGAAGGTAATCAATTAGCTTTTCCCGCTTGCCAAAAGGGGTTTCTTGACATAAAAAGGTTCATGTGCCCCTCCTTGTACAAATGTGGAAGGAGATAAGAAGATTGAGTTACTTATTTGGGGTCTCAGAGGAAGATGTGGTAACAGAGTTGGACCAGAACCCAAAGCTTTTGCTTCTGTGGCCACAGTCTCTTATGCAGGTGTGCCTTCTATCATGTAATAAAGACATACCTGGACAAAGCAGAGTGTCAAGTTAAGTTTTGTAAATTGAATAATTTTAAGTTGGAGAGTTTGCCATTTAGAAGAACCCTTTGAAGAATTCCTTTGTGATGCAAATAGTCCACTTCCTAATTCGACTCTTCTCCCACTTTGTAGCTTCTTACAGTGAGGCACAAGTTGTAAACTAAGTTAGCTGCTTTGTGCTGTAAGAAGCATATCTGGTTCCTCTGGGAACCTTCACCACTTAGGGGCCCAGGGGTTATGTAGACTTAGACTCCTAAGGCTTCTCTCCTTAACTTAGTCACATCTCTCTCCCTGTAGCCAGAACCATTCCTGGAGAAGAGATATTGACACTTTTTAATCTTCAATGAAAATTCCACTACCTGCCTGGGTAACAGAGTCCATCATGTAACTACCTTTTTCATTTGTGCCCATTTAGGAGAGGGAGGAGAAAGACTTCTACAGTTTCACCTGGGTATGTCTTTGAGCAAATTAAAGCCCATTTCCCAGCCACAAGATAGATGTAGATCCCAGATTTGCTGGGTCAGTGTACCAGGATGCCCAATTGGGCAAACCGGAGCTTGTGGTTAATACAGTTAATACAGCTTCAAAAGTGTACTGAGACCCACCCAGCACCTTAGGAACATCACTTATGGGAGTGTTAAGAGGAGGCAAGAGGAGTGAAAGGTGAGGCCAGTCTATTTGCGGCAAGGCAGAGCGGTTAGTGAGGCAGACCTTCCAACAGGGTCAGATGGCAGTGGTTGGAGTTGTTCCCCAGAGCACACTGGATATGTGCCCACACCAGGATGGTGTCTAGGTTTCATTCATTCAGCAACCCTATTTGGAGTGCCTACTATGTACCAGATATTCTGCTAGGTGCTAAAAGGGAATAAAAAGTCTAATGTGTGCCCTAGGAGACACTGTTGCCCTCATTGCTTCTTTCATCTTTCCTGGAGTCCTTTTATGGTGTATGCCCATTGGTGAACCTAACTAGGCTATGTTGAGAACAGGCTTGACTGCTACAATCTAGCAGCATCCTCTCAGAGGGTGTTGGGATAGCCCGAAGAGATTTTCTAGTGAATTTGATATGGGTGACCTCCCAATACCCCTTTCAAACCACTGTGGCTCTCCCTTATAAGACATTGGCTATAGGTCCCAAGTTCAGTGAAACTGTGCCTAGTTGTACTTTCTAGGATGAATGGAAAAGCCAGCTTCTAAGACCCTCACTTTCATTTTCTATCACTTGTATTTATCTGCCATTGTCCAGGTTTTTCTGTCCATGTGGATTAAATTGCTGGGAGAGCTTTTAAAAGACACCTAACAGGGCTAAGGAAAAGTATCCTTTCCTCAGGAGCAATACTGTTCTGTGGTTCCTGGTCGTGAGCTCACCGTGAATTTGGGAGTAGAATCTACATTCTTTTAACCACCCCCCTCCCCAACCTCCTCGAAGAGGCTAAAAGTATTTCTCTTGGCTGCTTTTACCATGCTAAATTTGAAGAGGTAGAGAGCAGGCTTTCAGGCTGTGTTGGAGTGAGAGATCCCTGACCCCAATTCACATCACATTCAGCACAACTAGCAAAAGAGTGAAGCTCCCCATTTTCCCAAGGTGTAAGGTTTGGACTTTTCAAATGCAGAATTATAACAGCATAGCCAAGTTCAGTATGCAGGCAGAATTTCTTCGTTTTCTAAATGAGAAGAAAGGGAGCTGGCCTCGTTTGGAGGTGCAGACCCTTAATATAGAGAAGGCTATAAGGAACAGGCCCAGGGTGCTTCTGAAGTTAACCAGCTGCTGGCACTCATCTAGCTTCCCACTCTGCTGTGGAAGAGCTCCCAGGCTGTGAGGGAGCTCTCTGCCCTCCCAAGCCCAGATGGTAGGAGGGACAGGAGGGGGAGGCCCAAGCAGCTCTCCAAGATGGCTTTTGGATTGTCCCTTGTGAATCACAGACTGATAGGGAAGAATTGATGATTCCCTTGATTCCCGCCCTTGGTAGAGTTGGTTAAGTAGTCTCCTGTTTAGTACAATAAGCCCAGCTGGGAGGATGTAGAGGAAAACAAGAGAGTCCTTGCCTGTTTGTTCTGTACCTTCCCCCCACACGCACCCCAATCCCATGGCCTGTGGCCCTCACTCTCTGCCAGACTGAGACTCAGCCTAATAAGAATACCTCCCCTTTTTGTGCCCTTTTGCCATAACTCGGCCACTGTCCCCCACCCCCACCCCCAAGGTTCCAGTCTTCTCATGTTTCCCTGCCCTTTCTGTTAGGTGGAAAAAGCTGAGGAACTGGTAGGATTTGGCTCTAGAAGTTTAGTCCAGCATGGTGTGGTGGAGTGGGGGGGGGGGGGAGCACGTCGAGGGAGGTGCAAATCCTGCCCCACTCAGATGCTTACTAGCTTCATGATTATGGTCAGTTTCTCGAACTTCTCTCTGCCTCAGCCAGTGCATCTGTGAAATACGGAAATTGGACTCCATAGCCTCTAATGGTCTGTCAACTCTCAATCTAAGATTCTGTGATCTCTAGTTTTGCAAGGGAGGAGACTGAGGTCCAGGGAGTTTGTCTAAGGCTATATTCCTTAGACAACTTCTAATATAACTTAGAGGACGTGAAAATGTACATTCTCTGAAGCCAAACCTAGTATTCTTTCCACTATCCCATCTTTCCTAAAATTCACACTTTTAAGAAGGTATGTGCTATACACAAGGGAGTATTTACATTCTAAAGGAGTTGATTGGACCGGGCAGTGTTTAACTGCTTATGGTGGTGACATATTAGTCATTGATTGGCATGGAAGGATATTTTTGGACAGGAACCTTCCTGGCGCTTATTTAGCCACCTCTATGTTCTGCCTTTTCTTAAGATCAGTCTTTATAGCATCAGCAGCAAAAGTCTTGAGCTGAAGGTACAGAGTTTGACTGGCATTCAGGCTAGCAACTGGGTGGTGCTTTGTTGGTGGCCCAGAAAGCACTCCCTGACTTGCCTTTTTCTTCCACCCCAGACACATAGATAAATGATTAGAAGTTCCTAAAAGATCCAGTAATATCCCCTCCCTCAATTTGTCCTTCCTCTGCCACCCTTTTAGCCCTCACCAGCTTTGGTTTATGGTACTGGAAAATTCTACATTGCAGAGAAAAGGGAGGGGCTGTGCGTCAGCCTCTTTTTTAGACAGGGTCATCCATAGTTAGTGTGGCACTGCCAGTACACCACTTCCAGACCAGCTGTAGAATCAAGGTGAATTTTTCATCTTCCCTTCTCAGGTCTTTGGTGTAGTCTTTGGGCCTCAATTTACTCATGTGTCAAAAATGAAGAGGTTAAACTCGGTGACCTCTTAAGGTCTCCTCTATCTCCAGATCTGATCCTAATCTCTTTTTTCCTGTCCTTTTCCATAAGACAAACAAAATTGAGGCCCAGAACCCTAATAAATAGCATACTTTAGCTTTGGAAGAGAGCTGGCTCTTGGTTCCTACCATCTTGCCTTCAGCTTCACTACCCCTGATGATTGGAGGTGTCTGGAGTGACTTCATATTGACTGTCCTTGAGGGAAGGTAGTGTTTAGTTCTTGTCTTTGTCTTCCTAGAACCTAGCACAGCACCTGGTTCCTTTTTTTTTTTTTTTTTAAAGCAGATCTTATGTTTTCATTGATATAGGGAATTCCTTTTTTTTTTTTTTTTTTTAAAGAAACTCCTACTAGTGCAGATGTAGTCCTGCTCTACAACTCCATAGTCTTATTTGCCTGAAGTATTGAAAAGTTAAGTGATTTGGCAAAGCTGTGTTTCAAAGACAGTACTTGAACACAGGTCTTTCTGACTGACTAGCTTTCCATTATGCCAGGATGGTGCTCACCTGGCATACCTTAAGCTCTTGAATCCTTGTGAATTGATTGAAGATGTTCTAGTATAGCAGCAGGAGCATGAGATTTAGAGTGGGCAAATGGAATTTGATTTTGGAATTTTGCCATTTATTAGTCATGTGTCTTTGGACAAGTCATTGAACTACTGAGATTCAGTATCCTAAAATAGTAAAATTTGTACTAGTTATCTAACAAGCATAAACTGCCTATTTGCTATATTTTCTGAAGGTCTTGGCTTGGGCCTTGGCCTCCTGATTGCTCTTCCTCAGAGTTTCATACTACCTAGATGTTTAAGGAGAAGGGGAAAGCACCTAGGAAAAAAGAGCTGGGCTAGTTTTCTCCAGTGTACACAGGCTAGACATTCAGGTACTCAGCATCACTTTCCTTGGAATTTCTTATTGGGAATAGTGACTAGGACCAGCCAATGACCATATCCTTAGAAGGAGAGGGAACCCAGGGAGTTAGCAGTGAGGTGGGGGTGGGGGAGCAGCACAGCTGCCTTCCTTGGTTCTTGGCAGTGATAGAATCAAATTCCTGGTAAGCACCCCACTCCCAGGGTCTAAAATAGTCGGCTTACTTGTTTCTTGATCCATTCTATAAATGAGAGAGAAAGACTAATGACTATGCTGAGAGTTATGCCATTACACTGATTTCTCAGGATTCTCTTTTGCCGAGACTCGGTTAGACCCTTTAGGTATTGGGGGTGGGGGGAAAGGGGGAGCTGCTTCTCCCCTGCCCAGCTCCACCCCAGGGAAAAGCTACTGCGGCAGTTCCCACGTCAGGCTTCAAAGTGTGACTCACTCCACTCTTTCTTCAGCATACCTCGAAAGCCCACAGCTCAGCATGCTCAGGGGAAGGAAGCTGAAGCCAAAGGGCCCAGCCTCTACTTGGAGGATTCTGGGCACTTCCCAGTTTGGGTTCTACATAAAAGCAAGGGGTGGTTCGCTAGTGGGAGTTTTGATGGGTTCGTCTTCTCAGGGAGCCAAATGGGATTTCGTTTCTTTGGAAGGTGGTCGAAGGGAGAGCAAAGAGAAACCTCCCCCATCCTCATCCCAAGCTCCAAAAGGGGTCATGGTGTTGTCCAGTACAGGCACCCCCACCTAACAGACAGTATGGGTGGGTGGGTGTCCGGAAGACAGGAATGAGTGTTGTTAAGGTTGTCAGAGCTGCCCATTCAGATGAGAACAGGATTCACGTGGCAGACCCAGGAGGGAGAAAAGCCTAACCTGAGTCTCTTGCTACCCCTTCCAGACTCTGGGATTCCATGTTTACTTGATGGAGAGGACTCCTGGGTTGGGGCCCTGGAAGGGCAAACTGGGGTCCGAGGTCACCTCTCCATTGGATTCATTTATGAGTGTTCTTTGAGTACCTGCAACGTGGCCAGGGCTATTTCTTTGGCCTGCTGCAGAGCAAGGGCAAAACCTCCTGATTTGGGGCAGTTGGATCTCTGCATGAGGGCTGTCTACCAGCTTAGTAGCTGTGTTCCCAGCTTGGCTTTGACTCTCAGCGTGCAGACCTATCCTTGCAGGCCACGAGTCTGGGTGAGCTTGGCTTCATGGCCTCAGGCCATCCTCTGCTCCTCTGTTCTGGTGGGCTCTCTGCCTAGACCTTGGGGGGAGGAGGAGGCCGGCCCCAGCTCAGCTGCCCGATCTGAACTTCATTTCTTTCCCTACCTCCTAGGGGCCCCTGAGCTTTCTGGGGAAAGGGTCTTGGTTCTGACCTGCTCCTCTCCTCCCCCCACCCCACCCCCTCTGCCCCAGTGTCTTGCTCTTGGCCCTATCCCTGGGGCCAGGGCAGGTCAGCACATGAAGCCACAGCTTTCTCCCTGGCACATTGCCTCCCCTTTCCAGTTTGCCGAGTCAGGGCTCCGGGGTGGGGGTCGCCCACGCTGATCAGACTGGTTTATGGCAGGGAGGGGAGTCCTTGAGACGATTCCCAAAGCCCTTCCCCCCCACACCCCCAGTTAGCCCAGTCCTTCCTGTGGGCACTGACTGGGTGGGGGGGGGGGTAGGCTGTGCTGGGCAGTGCTCAGCTCAAACTCGGACCCTAGTCCTCTTGAAGTGGGCATTTAGAGTAATGGCTAGGGGAAGGCAAGCTTCAGGAAACCTGAGCCCAGCTCCCGTTTGGGAATTTCAGGGTTAAATCCTAGCCCAGCAGGGACTCTAACTCTGTGTTCTTTAGAGTGGAGTGTATGTGAATAACAATAGCAGTGGGGGAAATTAAGAAGGAAAGGGTGGGAAGTGGGGATGGGCTGGCCTTGAGGGGAGGCAGAAAGGAATAGGGAAGCCTAGGGGCCAGGATTGGGTTTTCCTCGCCCTGCTTTTGGGAGAAGCTGGGCCCCTGTGGGCTACCCACCAAGATCCAGGGTCTGCTGAGTTGGGGCTTAAGCTAGAAATTAATCTTGTGTCTTGGCTGCAGCTGCTATTTGACTTTCTTGGAGGGCAGATATGGTCTGACAGGGAACAGAAATTCCAAGAGTCCCTCTGACCAGTTGGATTCACCTTATCTATTGGCTCTTCAGGTCTGGGGGGGGGGGGGGGGGGGGTGGATTTCCTCCCCAGTGCTTGTTAAGAAAAGGGTCCTGGGCTACCTGTCATATGCCAATGTGCATTGGAGGGGCTTTGGCCTAAGTAGGCCGTTAAGGAAGAATTTCCTATATCTGGTTTGTCCTTCTAGTGGGTCTGTGGTCCTAAATGTCTTCTAATTTAAGAAGCAGCATGATTTCATGGAAGGCCGTGGATAGGGGAGTCTGGAGACTCCTGTGTTCCAATTCTAGCTTTGATACTTCCAGCTCTAGGCAAGCCACTTCACCTTATTTTCCTCATGTATTAAGTAGTCATAGTAATACTAACACTCCTCACCTCATGCGTTAAAAGTACTATATGAATAAGTTATTATTAAGCTGCAATAATACCAAATCACTGGACTTGCCAGTAGAAGGGAAGGGCTCTTGCCCCCTAACTTGTATTTGACTTGTTCTTTGCCTCTTCCTTTTCCTGAATCCCTTTGTGTTTAAACAGGGATTTAAGGCATCTGCTTCTGGGTCTGTGACTTGGACCTGCTTCTATGTGTACATGCACCCACACCAGGGCTGAAGGGTCCCTGGTGGCCAGCTTTCCAGCCTGCTCTTCACCTTAGCTGCCCTTCCCAGGGAAACTGGAGCCTCTGGGGCCAGTTTTGGTGATGGCTACACAGGGTTAGGTGACAATTTTCTGTCCTATGGGAATCCCCATAGCTTAGGTGCCAGGTAAGGAGCAAAGTTCTAACTCCCTGAAATCCTTAACTTCATAGAATCTAGACTCTGGAAGATCTAACTTAGGATGGTTAGTACTGTGGCTGGAACCTTTGGAGAAGTGAGTAGAACCTGGTGGAAAGAGTGGTTAGAATAAGTGGGCAGAAAGGACCAGATCATCCTTTACCCAGAAATGCCCTACTCCAAAATTACCCATCCCAGCATCCCTCATTTGTAGGAAGGTAGATACTCTCTTACAGATTTTTTTTTTTACCTTGAAAAGTCCTTGGAGGTCATCTGGTTCTAAACTAAAGCCCAGACTCAACATCTCTCTCTAGTTCTTCTTTTACTCCTAAATTGAATTATTGCTATCTAACCCTCCTAGGAACCCTTCTGTTCTCATTGGAACAGGGGACACTGTCACCCAGAGCCACACAAGCTTTTACTTAGTCCTTGGTACAGAGTCCCCAAAACAAATGAATTGGAATACAGTAGAATACTAGGCTGGGTGCTCTTCCCATATTTCCTTTTTACTTTACCTTAGTCCCTGGGTCTACTTCTCTTCCATATCTGAATGAATAGTCTCTTCTCTTTTCTCCTATGAACATGGTTGGGAGCCCTGGGCTAGTAGAGTAATGAGGGAAATGAGTTTTTTGAGGAGAGTATATCTTCCTTTGGTTGAGATAAAAAGCAGAGGCCATCAGGACCAACCCTGTCAATCAATGCTTTGAAAAGAAGAGAATTCAAGGGCAAAAAATCTAGGCTTAAAAAAACTAGTGTGTCAAAGTCCTGCTAGTGAGAAGAATGGAGCTAACAGAGATGATTAAAATTTGGAAATGACTATGAGGAAGAGTTAATGAAGATGGGAAAGGGCTGTGAGTGGGGGAGCTGTGAACTTAGTCTGGGGCAGAAAGAGAGGGAGTGATAAAACTGTTAGACTTGAGAATCAGAGGAACCTTAGTTCCAGTCTTCTTTGTCACTTATTAGCTTGTAATCATGGGCAAGTTAGTTGTTAACCTCTGTGTGCCTCAGTTTCCTCATCTGCAAAATGGGGCTAACAAAACCTGTATAGTATCTACTTCACAAAGTTGTAAGAATCAAATGAAATGGTAGGTATAAAGTGCTATGTATAATCATCAGTTATTGCTATTGATGTCTCTCCTGCAGGTCCAGAAGCCGCTCTATGACGCATGCTCGGAGGAAGTCTCTGCCCCTGTTGAGCTCTCTCCCTACTGGCCGGGAACCACTTCGGGTGGAGGGCAAGAGGATGGAGCGGCAGGAGGGCAATGAGCCAGGGACTGCTCCAGAGGTCCCTAGCCTCCCCAGTCTCCAGGACCTTAGAAAAAATTACCCCCTTCGCAAACGGCTCCTGGGCCCAGGCAAGCCTAAGACCTGCAAAGTGCTATTGACCCGCCTGGAGCATGTGGCTAGTCCCCGGGGCAAAGAGGCCTCCAGTTGGGCTGAGGAGCTGCAGCCACTACCACCTGGCTTGCCTGAGACTCCTGTCCCAGGCAAAGGTGAGACAGGTGGGGAGCAGGATGCTGGGACTGATAACACCCTTCCAGAGGAACCACGAAAGCGACGTCTGGCTTCTCTCAATGCTGAAGCCCTCAATAACCTGCTCCTAGAGAGGGATGATGGGGCCGGACTTGCTGCTACCCGGCGATGCCGAGCAGAAACCAGGAGGGCCCGGGATAAAGTAAGTGGGAGTTGGGCCTCACCAGAGAAGCCAGTACCCAAAAGCTTTAAGGGACGGAGCCGACCCCGGGCAGGAAGACTCAAGGGTAGTAGCCAGGATATTCTGCCTGAGGAAGTATTTGAAGACAGTGCCCGCCGGGAAGGCGATACTGCTCCCAAGAGACTGGCCAGCCTGAATGCAGCAGCTTTCCTCAAGCTGAGCCAGGAGCGGGAACTGCCACATCGAGCCCCCCGAAACCACACCGATGGGGATGTTCGGCCTGACGCCATAGGCCCCAAGACCCTGAGGCTTAAATGGGCCAAAGCCAATCGGAAAACCTGCCTGAAGGCTAGGCAGGAAGCTGGTCTAGTGGGGACTGAGGGACTGCCCAGCTGGCAAATACCCCCTGAAGGAACCTGGCCTCCAGCCTCCTCTTCTGGCTCCCCTAGGTTATGTGGCAAAGGAGAAACCCTACCTTATGAACCCTTGAGCCACTCTTATGAGAGCCCTGGGGACCTGTACCACCGGCTGCCCCTGCTGATGGGCGGGCAGGCTGCCATGAAGCCAGAGTATGGGCGCCCGGGAGAGAAGTCTCCCACTCCCAAACAAGATCTACACCAACCCTCGTTCCCTCTCCCCCAGCTGCCCCCGATGCCCGTGCCCGGCAACCACTCTGACTTCGGCTGCTTCTATGGTGGCCCTGAGCTTACCACATTGAGTGGGGTCTACTTGTACTACGGTCAAAGCGGACTGCAGTGTGGGGGCTACTCGCCCTGTCCTGTATTCCCAGAGGGGGGAGAGATGTCCCCTTCTGCCCCTTGTGAAGGGCTTCTGGTGGCCCCCAGCTCCCTGCCCACAGGGACTCCTTTCCAGCACCCTCCCTGGTGTTCATCACGCTACTGCTGTGGAGAAGGAGAAGGAGGAAATGGCTACAGCCTCTGCGGGGTTCTCCCCGTGCCCCTTAATCATGTCAGCAGCCTCCATGCCACTCGAAGCAGCTGTCCCTACAAAATGCCTTTTGCAGCAGGTAAGATGTCCCTGAGAAAGTTGTTTGGCTTGGGGCGAAGGATTTCCATGGAGACCTCTTTCTTTCTAGTCTTTGCCTATGGCATAGGGTCCCAGGAGTTTCCTCTAGGCCTATAGCAAGATGACAGACTGGTCATGAGGAGATGCTGCCAGTAGGAAAGCCTAACCCTAAGAAGAGAGGACTTGTGGTTCTGGCATTCTCGGGGAAGGTCCTGTCTCCAGGGCACAGTACCTCAGTTTTATTCTTTCTGCCTTGTTGGGCACCAGACTGCTTACACGTATCTGACAACTGAAGCTGTGCCCAGCTTATCTGCCAGGACTTGATGGTGAATAGCACGTTATGATCACTGGGTAGTCTGTCAACAGTCAGCAGGCATTTCAAATTACTTATTGGGTATTTGCCACCGGGTCAAAAACCATGCCTGCCCTCAAAGAGTTTACATTCTAATAGGAGAGACAATTTGTAAACAACCAAGTCTATGAAAAATACACAGGTGTGTGTGTGTGAATACATATAGACACATTTTTATATGTGTATGTATACACACACACACACACACACACACACACACACACACACACACACACGATGGAAGTAATCTAAGAGGAGAAGGAATAGCAGCTGGGGGATCAGGAAAGACCTCCTATAGAAGGAACTTGTACTACTGTCAAAGCTTTTGGGTCCCCCAAAATGCAATGCAGTATCCCTAAGACCTAAAACAGGCTTAGTTCCTGTGTCCTCTGAGGTGTTCATTGGAGGGACCTGTCTACTGGTAGATTTAGAAGAAGACGCCTGTAGTTTTGTAACATATGTTTTCCATAACCTGACTGTATAACCAAATGTTACCATAACGATTCAGAACTCTGCTGTAACATTGACTGATGAGGGGCAGGGCCTCTCTGGCAGCCTAGCAGACTGCCCTCCAAAAGCTGCTTTTGCTAATATGTTTTTGTAGAAGCACTCGAGTTTTGGGGGGTGGGGGGCACAGTGCCAGTGCCTTTTGAGACGTAACTTTGCCTTCTGAGCATGTTGGTCTTGCCATCTTTTGTCCTTTTCTTCTCTGCTTCTCCTTTTGGGAGCTGAATCCTTTGGCTACCTGCTGCAAGCTTGTGTTGACCATGGTTTGTGGCCAAAAGGATTCATGTGGAGACCTGAGCTCTGGACAGGAAAGGTGGCTCAGGCCTGGGATGAGGAGTAGAGAAAGACCTTAAAGTGAAGGCAGCTTTGTCTGCAAGCAAATTGGCTTTGGTGCCAGGGCCTGTTGCCCTCCCTTACATGTTCTCTTAGTGTGGGGGCTCAAGTAGGCCACTCCCTTTGGGAAGTCTGGTAGGTCAGGATTCCCACAGCTTAAGTGTAGTAGTACCCAAGCCCATGGCTTTGGCTCTTGTTTTCTCAATGAGACACAAATGCCTCAGAAAATGTGTTCCAGGCCTGATAAATCTATCTCTATTATATCTTTTTTTCCTACCAGACTAATTAGGGGGAAAACAGAGATAGATGGTAGAAGTAATGTCTGGCAGGAAAAAAAATCTTCCCTCAAGAATAGGAAGAGTATAGTCCCTCAAATTAGAAAGAATGGGGAGTTCTTGTTGGTCTTAGAGCCTATAGCCTGATATTGCCCCTTTTCCGAAAATATGATCATCATCAATCTCCTCCTGAGACTAAGCCATCAACAGTCTCTGCTTCTGTGTAAAGTTGATGTCTTTAATAAGAGTTAGAGAAACTTCCTTGTCTAGGTAGCCTCCTCATGGGCAGATCTCTCCCAGCATAGCATTCCACTTGGGCAGCCTCACTGTGGTCCAGGAAGCTTTAGTCCAGAGGCATTTCTACTTTATATCTCTAGCTTGTTCGGTTTTAGCCCAGGGGCAAAATGAGGAGCAGTTGGTAGAAGTTACAGAGAGATAAATTTAGGTTTGACTTCAGGAAAAATGTCTTGTATAGGGAGCTTTCCAAAAGTGGACCCAGCTGCTTCAGGATACAGTACACTCCCTCTCATGAAGGTCTTCAAGCAAGGCTGGATGATCCCAAATTGCTTATGTTGTAACACAGATTCTTTTCTGGGTGTGAGTTGGATGAGATGACTGTTGAGGTCCATTCTACCTCTGAAATTCTATGATTCTGCTTACTAGAGAGAATTGGGGCAAGAAATGGCAGCAGGACTTCTGGGGTCTCATCTTCCAAGTTCAGTCACTGACTACACGTAGTTCCTTCTCTCTCCTTCCTAGGGAGGTGACCAAATCAGCTGGGGCAATAACTCACTCATCATTTCAAGTGGCTCTGCCCTGCTTCAAGGAGCCTGAGCTGTCAAGGAGGCACTGAGTTGGGTCTTTCCAGTGGCTCCCTCTCCACCCTCTCTACAGAAGTCTATAAAACAACTTTATAGACCAATGGGCTCTGACCAGACTGGTTGTTCCAGGTCCCATGTTAGGTTAGAGCCCTGAAAAATGAGGGCAGGGTTCTTCCTGACTCTCCTGCTACCTTTCCTTCCTCTCCTCCCTACCCCACCCCAGGCAGGAAATATATGGCTTCTCTTGTTTTGCCCACCTTTTGCTATTCACAGTCACTTTGGCGCTCTACTTTCATAACTAATAGCCTAAAACTCTTTTACTCTGTGCAAAGCTCTGATGGTTCTTCTGTGATTGTGACTCCAAACTTTTTCTTTTAGTTCAAGGTCTAAGCAATTTGGCAATGTCTGGGGTGAAAGGGACCACAGATTATTTTCCCCTCTTTCTCCCTGACATTCTCCCTTCCTCTTCCATTAGAGGGCTGCAGGTCTCTGGACCAGCTGGACCTCACGATCCCTGTGGCTGGCCATCCAGCTTCGCCTGCCCACCCCCTCTCAGGATGTCCTGTGCCCAATGTGCCGCCTGCAGCTGAGCCCGTCCCCCATCTGCAGACACCCAATTCGGAGCCCCAGACAATGGCCCGGTCATGCCCACAAAGTGCAAAGCCTCCTAGTGGCTCCAAGTCTGGCCTGCGCACGGCACCCAGTTGCCTGCACCCCACTGAAACCAAGGCAGTGAGTGGGCACAGCCACACGAAGCAGCAACGCATCCAGCGTCGTCGGGCCACCAATGGCTGGGTGCCTGTGGGGACTGCCTGTGAAAAGGCTGTATATGTCGTGGTGAGTACCTAAAACCTGGAGAGGGGAGGCAAGGGACAGAGGGCAGAATTCTTTGGAAGATCATAATACTCTTTGGGACATTAAGCTCTGAAAAGTGAAGGTGATTCTGAACCATTCTCACCTCCTATTCCCATGGTTCCTGGCATAGACTCATAGGAACTAGTGAGTTCCAGAATGGGACTGTACAAAGCACCTGAAGCAGTTGTAAGTATGGTAAAATGAATACTGGATTTGAAGTCAGAGGACAGGTTCCAGTCATAATTCTGCTACTGAGTGGCCTTGGGCAAGGCACTTAATTTCTCTGAGCAAAGCAGGAGTAATCATAGGTATTCGATTCTTTCTGCCTGCCACTAATTCTCTGGACATCCTTTTTGATTCTCTTCCATAGGAAAATGGTTATTAGATTTCTGGTAAAAATGGCAACTTGAAAGGCTCCAGTCAAGTGTAGCTTCCCATGAGAAACAACATAGCAAAGATGTTTACTTTGTTGATGGAAATATTCTACATACTCAAAGGAAAACCAGTAAACTCTTCAATCCAGGCCAGGATTTCACAAGGAGATGGCCAGAAGCCTGTGGGCACTCTGGTCAGGGTCACCCCACGGGAACCTAGAGCCAGCATGATCTCTGGTAAACATGATTGAAGCCAGTGGGATCTCAGGAGCCACAGTAGGGGACAAAGCCAGCTCCCTGTGGGTGACTTCCCAAAGAAAAAGAGACAGGGCAGAAGTGCCTTAGCAGACAGAGCTATGGGTCTCTCTAGTAAGACTGAAGCCAATGAGATGGCCAATATCCAATAGTCACACTAGAGGATCAGGGACATGGAGTTGGAACCAAGTCCAGTGACCATATTGGACTATCAAGAGTTAGAGGCAGAAGACAGGGATTGAGCCCTAACACCTTATCCCAGACCTAGATTATGGAAAACAGGCATAGAAAGGGATCAGGACCCAGCCACCTCATCCAGAACATTGGAAGGGTATTATTAGAGACAGAGCCAAGCCCTACTCACTCCATCAGAGAAGGAAGAGGGGTGTTCCTATCACAAAGTCTTAATCTAGGAATTTAGGCCGGAGACATGAGCAAACAGAAGAAAACTGCTAATACACTGAAGAATTCTGTGGATTAAAAACCCAAGAAGTAAATCCAGAAGAGAGTAACTCCACAAGAACTATAAGGGGAAAAAATGGCTTGGCAATGAGGATTCTAGGAATGGCTAGAAGAAATGAAGCAAAACATTTTAAAAATGCAATTAGAGCTCTTGAGGGAAAAAATATTAGAATGAACAGCTTAAAATGAAGGCAAAAAATCATGTCTCAAATAGTCGGCAACCTAAAAAACAGAATGGAACAAAAAGAACTCAGTGATTAACGGAGACACAAAATAATAGAGCAAAATCAAAAGACTAAAAAATTAGAATATGTTAGAGTATCTACCATCAAAAATAAATGACTTGGAAAACAAGGCAAGAAAAGATAATTTAAGGATCATTAGACCTCCTGAAAAGCACAATCATGCCAAAAACAAACAAACAACCCACAAAACAAAAAGATGATATGTCTCAAAAAATCACAAGAGGGGGCAGCTGGATAGCTCAGTGGATTGAGAGTTAGACCCAGAGATGGAAGGTCCAGGGTTCAAATCTCAGACACTTCCTAACCGTGTGGCCCTGGGCAAGTCACTTAACCTCCATTGCCTAGCCCATACCACTCTTCTGCCTTGGAACCAATACCCAGTATTGATTCTAAGATGGAAGATAAGGGTTTAAAAAAAATCACAAGAAAGCTACCCAGGATTATTAGAATTAGAGAATAAAATTAAATTAGAATTAATTAGAATTAGAGAGTAAAATTAAACCAAAATCTTCTTGTCACTTCCTAAAAGAAATGTCAAATTGAAATGTCATAGCCCCAAACAAGAAAGTAGGGAGAGGAAATGATGGAATGGCATAGGTTAGAAATAAGGGTGAGGGAACAAATGTCATTGAGGTAGGATGACTAGTGCTCTGAGCCCCCAGGGTTGGTCCCACAGATTTTCTTATGTCATTTCCCAATTTTACTCTGATATGAGGTGTTCTCTCCTACCCTCATCCTTGAAAAGGAGATATTCTACTCTGAAACTGCGAAATCTGAAACCCACATGTCATTCCCTAGAATGAACCAGCACCAGCTATCCGAAAGAGCTACCAGGCAGTGGAGCGTGATGGAGAAATGATCCGCGTCCGAGATACAGTCCTTCTGAAGTCTGGACCACGAAAGAAATCCATGCCCTATGTGGCCAAGATCTCTGCTCTTTGGGAGGACCCAAAAACAGGTATTAACTTGGGGAAAGGAAGTAAATGGCACCTAGAATTTGACACTGGGTTGAAGCCCTTGTGGTTAATGTCTCAAGCTATGGAAGATAATATCTCAAAGATTGAACACCTCCTTAAGATTTCTGTCCATACCCCTTCAGGCCCAAGCATCTATCCTGTCTCCCTCGAAGGTGCTCCCATACCATCAACTCATCCTCAGATACCAGATTCCAGGCTAGGCTCTGGGAAAGGGGTTGGGCACTTGTAGGAATCATGAGGAGTCATTAGCACAATCTAGTTCAAGCAAAGAGCTCTAGTCAGAGTTGACAACAGCCTGAGAACTTGAAGCCCACCTTTCTGGGATTGCCAGGTTCATCCCCAAGCACGCCTGTTATCTTTCCACAGGAGAGCTGATGATGAGCCTACTGTGGTATTATAGACCGGAACATACTCAGGGAGGCCGAAATCCCAGCATGCATCAGGTGAGTATGAGGAAAAGAAAGTGAACAGTGGGGCTATCCTGTGTGTCTCTGGGATGGGAGGAAGAGAAGTGTGGAATGGGGTAGGGTGGGCAAGACCTGGCTTTCTTTTTTAAACTAGGCATTTTCTTGGTGCCTCCAGAAAGGACCCATCTCTACAAGATTGGGATGGAGTCTTACCATTCCCTTCCAGCTCCCCCCTGCTGGGCCTTTCTAGTTTTTAAGGGAAAGGGAGCAGCAAGACCTATTTTAAAGAGAAAAATGGGTCCAGGAGGACCGTGGAACCTGCTGAAAGCTCCTTTTGGTGACAGCTTCTAGCCTAAAGATTGCAGAAGGGGGTAATCCAGCTAGAATTGGGCAGGGAGGGGGATCTGCCTTGTCACAAAGCAATGGAGTCGGGGCAGGACAAGTAACCCCTCTTTCCTGAAGTTTGAGTTGATGTGAAAAGCAGGGTGGAAGGAATCATGGTCCCTCTTTGACATTCCGGTTGCCCAAGTCATCCTGTTCCTCCCCAGTGAGCTTCAGTTCTCAAGGAAGATTGAGAGCAAGGGAAGAAGACCCAAAAGTAAATGTTGAGATACCTGCTTCTATTCTTGGTGCTGCTCCCATTCTCCTGAGGTTCTAAGGCCACCCTCACCTCTCCACTTGTTTTCTGACTTTAACTGGTCTAGGATTGGCCATTTCAGATGAGGCGGGGACTCAAGATGGTCCTGGAGACCCCACCCACCCATGATGGCCTCTTCAGCTGTCTGGGTAGAAAGGGACTGTGTCCCCCTCCTACCCTTTTGAAATTGCCCTGGGCCCAGGACTCTGAGATACAATATCAAGAACACCCCAAAGGCTCCATACAAAGCTCAGGGAAAGGGAGCAGAACTCTCCCTGGAGAGAATAGAGTGATGATCCCTCTTCACTTGCCTGCTCAAGTTTTGGCTGCAGAAAGTAACTCTCAGTATCTGACCTCTCACTTCCTTCCCTTCTACCCACTGGCAGAATGAGATCTTTGCATCCCGCCACCAGGATGAGAACAGTGTGGCCTGCATTGAGGAGAAGTGCTACGTCCTGACGTTTGCAGAGTACTGCAGGTAGGGCTTCCCTCTGACCTCCTGGCTCTCTGAGGGGAGCCTCTTCTTGCCTCAGCTGGAGGGAGAAGGGTGGCCCAGGGCTCTGAGGGGGCCTTTCCCCTTTCCCTGTGGGGGAGACAACTGTGCTGTGCCTTCATGGTAGGCTGAGGAGAGCCTGGGCAGGTTCAGAGTTGAGCTGTCCCCAGATGGGGTGGGGTGGTGGGGGGGAGAGGAGCAAGATGTGAGGTGGGACTCTAGAGCCCCATCATGGCTGTGCTGTCCCCCACAGATTCTGTGCCTTGGCAAAACGTCGGGGTGAAGGTCTCCCTGGCCAGAGAGCAGCGCTGGTGCCCCCCTCGGTAGAGTACTCTACCCCACCCCACCGCACAGTGCCAGAAGACACAGACCCTGAACTGGTGTTTCTTTGCCGCCACGTCTATGACTTTCGACATGGCCGCATCCTCAAGAACCCACAGTAGCCGCTCATCCCCCAGCTCAAGGGGAAGAGCTGGCAAGGGGCACCTGGGTGGGGGGGTCCCCACTTGCCAGACTGGCTTCCCCAGGGCAAGGATGGCAGCAGCTCAAAGCACAGCACTTGGTTAGAAAGAGCAAAAGGGCCCCGGGGGAGGGGGCCTCTTGGTGGGCAGGGGGGTGGGAAGGTGGAGCAGAGCAGGCCTTGTCTGTTTGAGTTGGTAGAGGCCCGGGTCCAGGGAAGGCACCGGCTCCCCCAGGAAGTCTTTCCCAAGGTTCTCCTGGGAGGAAATGCTTGGATGGAGCAGTCTCTCCAGAGATGGAGGAACCCAGCCCAGAAGGGGGTGGGTGGAGGCAGGGCAGGGCAGGGCTGCCTGCCTTTGGTGGGAAAGGGGGAGTGGGAGACCAGCTTTACCTCGCCACACTGTGACCAGCTGCTGCCCGCTCCTGGGGGCTCCCTTTCCCTGCCCTCCACCCCCCCTAGGCTCCCCAAGCTCTGAGCAAACCCCTGAGCCCGTGCCTCAGAAAGCCAGAGCCTGTTTTCTTGAGCACTTGACCCCTCTCCCTAAGCCAGGGGCCTGCTGCATCCTGCCAGGCCTCCAGAGCACCCTCTCTGCTTCTCAGCCCGGTCGCCCGCAGCATCCCGCTGCCTTGGGGGCGAGGGCAGGCCCCTCCACTTGGGTGGGAGTGAGCCCAGGATGGGCCCTGACCAGCTGAAGACGTCCGGCTTCCCGTCCTCCTGGCCCAGAGAAGGTGCGCAGGGGCTCCCAGAAGGAGACTGCCCGACACAGGGTGTGGGGGTTTTGGGGAGGGTGGGTACTTGGGAGGGGGGGTGGGGTCAGGGAGAGAGAAAAAAAAATACTACCTGATTTGCTGGAGACTTTTTTCCTCTTGCCTTACACGTTGAGGTTCTACAGAGCCTCCTGCAGACCTTCAACACCCAACTCTTGGAGCCCAGTCCTAAAACAAACCAAAGGAGAGCGGGGTGGCCCACCACTCCCCCCACCCTCCCCCGCCTGCCCGTCTAGTCTGTCCCCCCGGAAGCCCTTTGTAGATTGCACTAATTTAAACCAGAATGAGAATCAACACTGTATCAGTCCGCAGACCTGCTGAGAGCTGCCGCTACTCGCTCCTGGAGCTAGGGAGGGACCTGGGTTTCCCTTTTTGTTCCTTTCTAGCCTGAGCTGAGGACTGGGCTCTGACCTCACCTTTCTTCCTAGGGATGGCCCCGAGAAAAGAGCAGGTTAGGAGCCCCCCCCCACCCCCTTCTCCCCTGGGCCTGGCCAGGGTGGGGTGGGGAGTGAGGTGGCCGCAGGGAGCAGGCCCTGTTTATTTCCTATTCATACCAAAGAGGGACCGTGATGGGGGAGGGAGAGGCTGAGACCGAGGGTCTCGCCTCTAGTTAGCTGGGCTGCCAGCTGCCCACCCCTCACCAGTGTGTTTGCCCTCCTCGCCCTCACTCCCGGGGAAGCCGTCGATTCATAGGGAGCTGAAGGGATCAGGCTGTGCGATAGGCAAAAAGCCTCATGATCCGGGGAGAGCCTGTGCAAGGCCAGACCTTCTCGAGGCCTTTGTGGCACCCCTGCTTTGTCCTTGTTCTCTCTCTGTGTTCCTTCATTTTGAGGCTTCTGGGGGGGTGGGGGGAAGGGACAGAGGCAGTTCATATCCACCAAGGAGTGGATGAGGTCCCTAGGGTACAGAGGAGAAGTTATAAGAGGGGAGCCCAGTCCCAATTAAGGAGGAGAGGAATCTGAGGGCCCCTCAAACAAATAAGCTGATTAGGGGAAAGAATCAGTCTGGGAGGGATTGGAATCCTGGGATGCTCAGGGCACCTTGCCCACAGCAGGCAGTAGGGGGATTGATTGATGAGAGAGGCTTGGGATTGGAGCTCTTCATGCTGCCCAGCAGTTGGGGTATCCTTAGATACCGCTCCGTCCCCGGGGATCCTCAGTGATCCCTGCTAGTAAATAAAAACTAAGCCTCCTCTAGCCCTCCAGAAGGAGACCCACCCTCCAGCCAGGGAGGGAAGAGACTTTGCTCCTCGGGTTCCTTCTCCTCAAGGCAGGGCACCCTGCTGCCACCCAGGACTCTTTCATGCTTTTTTAATCTCTTAGATATGGAAATATTTTTTGAAACTGAAAATGCAGCTGGTAGAATTTCAATGGAAGTGTAATCCATGTAAAATATATTTTAGTTGATAATTTTGTAAAATGCACTTTTTTTGTGTCTCCCCTGGTTTCCCAGATCTGTATTTCAGTGTTTACAAGGGGGGAGAAACCTTCCCTCACCCCCTTCTGACAGAGAAATTAGAAGTAATTCTTTAAGAAAAAAAAAATAAATTTGAGAAATTGTATTGATTTAGAAAAGGTTCACTTCTTTGGTGTCTTGTCATCTTTTGCCTGTGGGTCTCTATTTCATGTGTCCGTGTATCATTGCAGTACAGAGAACCTTCCCCCCACCCCACCCCTCAGCAAAAATCATGGGGCAAATTAGAGAGGGTTTGGGACACGGATTGAACCCTTTTGTGGGTGATGGTGAGGGGGACTGGGTGGGTCTCAAAGATCTTTAAGATGAATGAATGAATAAGCAAGCTTACTATGTGCCTAGTACTGTGGATGCATTGAAACAAGAGAAAAAATCCCTGACCTCAAGGAGTCACCTCAAGGGAGACCGTACTTTTAGGACGGTGGTGGTCAAGGAGGAGTGATGTCCCAGAGATGGGGATTGGAGGCTACAGGGCATCTGATTGTTGATGTGCCCATCCCAGAAGCAATGGTAATATTGACCCAATTATTGTTAAGCCCAAGGAAAAGGGGGTGGAGAGGGTTCTGCACACTTGTGATATGGAGAGATCAGATGACTCATGGATCACGAAGGTGAATTTTCCACCCTTCGATCCTTTTCCAAGAATCTACCTTAGAGTAGGGATGGGAAGAAAATGTTTCCCAGATTGTCCCAACTCCAACTAAATCATACTCTCCCCCTCCACCTGAAGATGGGGATGATTCAGGGAATGTATCACTGATTTAGGATGACTCACAAGGGAACTGGTTTGGTGCAATGTGATCTTCAACTCGATCTTAATTTACTGAGTGAGCAAAAGTCTGCTCTGAGGAGATAGCAGTATAGTAATAGCGGCAGCAGCAACAACAGCTAATTCACATGGGGCTTTGAGGTTTGCAAAGTGCTTTATATATATTATTTCATTCAGTTCTCAAATATCCTATAAGGAGAAGGTGCATTTGTTGTGCCCATTTTACAGATGAGAAACCTGTACATAATAAGCATTTAAATGTCAGGAGGGTAGAACAGGTAAAAAGTAATGCCCACTCTGTTAACTGTTTTCCCAACCCCCAACCACGAGAGTGTCTTTTCCTGAAGACCAAAGTATTTCCCAAAGAGGTAGGGAACAGCCCCAGTAGCACCATCCTCTCCTCAAGGATGTCTGGGAAGGGAGCAAGACCCATAGACACTTTGGGTGCCAGCCTGGGAAAGATAATGGGCACAAGTTTTGCCCATGGGGCATTGGTGGCAAAGATAATCCAGCAAAGAGCTTGTGAATGGAACAAAGATCCTAACCTAAAGGAAGACATCGTATCTGCCGTTCTGAAGTTTACCAGTAAACAGTGTGGGGAGGGCTTTTGGGAGGCACATGGTATGATTGAAGCAGGTATATACAACCAACTAGTCAGCTAATTATCTGTGTATTATCTGTAATGCCAGAGAAAGAAAAATACATCAAACTTTGTAGGTGGTCACTGTTCTGGGAATTCCCATCACTTCCCTATCCCCAACCCTGGGAAGAACTAACAGGAAAAATCTGGAAAGACAGTTAAATCCTACCAACTCTTTGCCACCCTGTTGGAATGGACTACATTGCTTTCAAGACCCTTCCTCCTCCCCCAAATCAACCCATCCCTCTCTTGAAAGCATTCCATGCTCCCAATCCCTCTAGGGCCAAATAGGAGTCATCCTTGGCTCCTTCCTCTTCTCCACGTCCCTCCCCACTTTGCAGTCAATCATTCTAGGGATCCATGGCCCCAAGCAGAGGTACCAAGCAAGGGGGTTTCATTACTCCTGGATTATTTGTTAGGTCTCTCCCCTGCTGGAATCATCTCATACAGTGGTGGAGGTATCCTGTGCTTCCCGAGTGCCCTAGTGAATTCTCCATGGGAGATTGATAGGCTGGGGAGACTGTTGGCTAGTGGTTCTGTGACAGGAAAGGAGCTCCGAAGCCATCTAGTCCAATCCCCATATTTTGAGGAGGAAATCAAGCCGAAGGGAGGCTCAGTGATTTGGCCAAGGTCACTGAGGCAGAAAGGGGAAGAGGAAGGATCAGAAGCCTGGGCCTGCAGACTCCAAAGTCTCGTGCCATTTCCACGGACTGTACCAAACTGCAAATGTGCCTGATGGCGCAATTCCCCATGCTCTGAATGAAAAGTATATCCAACAGCTTGCAGCTGCTGGGACTGGGGAGGCTGAGTGGGGAGAGGCCTCTCATGGGTGAAGCTTCAAAATGGAAAGCCAGAACCTTAGTCTGAATCCCAGTTCTGGCTTGGCCTGGCCTGGCTGTGAGGTTGGACCAGTGAGTGCCTCTTCTTTCCCAGCCCCAGTCCCATTCAGACTGAAAGAAGCTGTTAACAGTGTAGAACCTACTGGGGAAAAGCCTGCCGGGTGGGCAGAAATTCTAGGTAGAGAAGTGCTCATCCTCCATCCCACCCATGGTGGGCCCCCTCCGGCCCAGGGCACACCGAGGTGTCCAGCTGATGACTGAAGGACGAATGGGGGACTTGGGTGAAAGGAGAGTGAATGACTGCCAATGCCTGGAGGTCCTCAATGCGCCCACCCCACCCCAATTCAGTTTAGAGGACTCTAGGGCTTCTTTTGTCCATGCAGCTGTCGGGGAGGTGCAGAGCGCCTGGGCTCCTCTCTCTAAGGACCCTTGCCAGGCTTACTGAGGGCTGAGCTCACCCACAGCCAGGGGTGCTTTCTCTTCTCCCGCCCAAGGCGGGGAGAAGGGTGTGGCGCCCCCAACCTTGAACCTGCTGAGCTCAGATTGTGCCCCCACTCCGGAGGGGGCTGGGGCAGGAGGCTCGAGATGCATCCCGAGCGGGAAGAAGTGGTGGGAGCCCCCAACCTGAGCCCCGGCTGGGTGGAGGCGGAGCCCTTTCTCCCGCCCTCCGCTCTATGTCACAGCTGGGGCCGGGCCGAGCTCGAGAAGGGGGAGCTGGGCCAGGCGGGACATCCGGCCTCCGCTGCTTCCCTCCTCCTGCCCCGCCGGCCCGAACCGTGGCGTCTGCAGCTCCGGACTCGGTAACGTCCACTGGCCCCTTCTGGGCCGCTCTGTCTGGCCTGAGCCGGGCGCCCCGCGCCTCTCCCGGGCTCGCCTCCCAGACCCCCAGCGCTTCCTCTCGCCCAGCTTCGGAGCGCAGCAGCCTGTACCCTCCCCCTGGCCTAGGCCTGAAACCGGACTTACTTTGAGCCCCTCCATCCCGTCCCTAGCTGCCCGAGCCTCCGTGTTGTTTCCAAGCGACTGCTCTGTCCCGTAAAAGTCAACTCAAGTTACAGTTTAAGTAGCGGGAGCAAACCCCATGTTCCCCCGGCCTCTCACGCCACTGACAGCCCCGAAGGGCCCGGAGCCCCTGGGGCGGCCTTCAAGAAGGAGCCCCCCCGGTGGGGGGAGGGGGAGGGGTGGGTCCGGGGGCCCACCCCTGCTTCTGCCCTCCATGCTGATGTTTGGCGTGATCGTGGCCTCCAGCGGGTTGCTGCTCATGATCGAGAGAGGCATCCTGGCCGAGATGAAGCCTCCGCCTTTGCACCCCCATGGCAGGATGGACCCAGTTTGGCGGAAGGGGGCAGCCGGAGGTCCAGGGATGACGTTGGACCCTGGGGACCCCGACCACCAAGTTCGACAGGATGTCCGGAATCGGACCCTGCGGGCTGTTTGTGGGCAGCCAAGCATGCCCCGGGACCCCTGGGATCTCCCTGCAGGGCAGCGTCGAACTCTCTTCCGCCACATCTTAGTGAGTGACCAGTACCGTTTCCTCTACTGCTATGTCCCCAAGGTGGCCTGCTCCAACTGGAAGCGCGTCCTCAAGGTCCTGGCCGGGGCCCTGGACAGCGTGGACGTGCGGCTCAAGATGGACCATCGAAGTGACCTGGTGTTCTTGGCCGACCTGCGCCCGGAGGAGATCCGGTACCGCCTTCAGCACTATTTCAAATTCTTATTCGTCAGAGACCCGATGGAGCGCCTCCTCTCTGCCTACCGAAACAAATTTGGGGAGATCAGGGAGTACCAGCAGCGCTATGGCGCCGAGATTGTCCGTCGCTACAGGCCGGGGGCGGGCCCCAGCCCTGCGGGAGACGATGTCACCTTCCCCGAGTTCCTCAGATACCTGGTGGATGAAGAGCCGGAGCGCATGAATGAGCACTGGATGCCCGTGTACCAGCTGTGCCAACCCTGTGCCGTGCGCTATGACTTTGTGGGTTTCTATGAGCGCCTGGAAGCCGATGCCAACCGCGTGCTGGAGTGGGTGAGGGCACCCCCCACCGTCCGATTCCCATCCCGCCAGGCCTGGTATCGGCCAGCCAGTCCTGAGAGCCTCCACTACCATCTCTGCAGTACTCCCAGGGCCTTGCTGCAGGAGCTTTTGCCCAAGTACATCCTGGACTTCTCTCTCTTCGCCTACCCGCTGCCCAATGTCACCAGGGAGGCTTGTCGACAGTGACCATCCCTCCAGGAGAAACCCTCCGGGAGCCCCAAGGCCCACCACTGCCCAGATCCTGGAGTGCCCTGGGGGGTGGGAGGCAACGATCCAGCCCGGGCTCATCCTTCAAGGGTTCCTTCTGAGGGCTGCAGGCGTCTCCCCCCCAGGCAGGCCCAGCACTCAACAGTGACATCCAAAGGCTGCCGTCCTGGCCTCCCTCTGAGCAGGACAAGGGGGCAGCTTTTGCCCTGGAGAAGCATTCTGAGAGACTGTTTGTACTTCTCTTAGGGGCTGGGGTGGGGCTGCACAGCCAGAGGAGGGAGACTTTTTTCACCCAGTATTAACTAAAGGGGCATTTCTGTGTCTACAGAAAAAGAGACCAGAATTGAGAAGAGGTTTAAGCCCTCCCCCTGCTAGGAGAGACTATGGGAGAGTAAATAATGTTGGACTTGGAAATCCTGGATTCAGATTTGCCCAAGAGATGGGCTAGTTTTATGACCCAGAGCAAGCAATTCCACCTCTCTGGGCCTCAGTGACCTCTCAGGTCCCTTCCAGCTCCAAATGTGAGCCCATGAACACAGACCCCCTCTTCCCAGTAGCTGACAGTTGCCCACACCTGCTGCACTTTATCCCATGACCAGGACTGGAGGTGACATTAATCCTCTTTTAGGGCCAGCCACAAAACCATGCAAAGCACCACCACCACCTCTGGGCCATGCCCTCTAAGAAAGTGCCTTCTCTGCCCTCTCCTTTGCCAGATTCTGTCTATTTTCTACATCTGCCGGGTTCCTGAGCTTTTGAGAGCTCAGCTGGGGAATCCAGGACAGAACCAGGAAAAAGAACCAGGTAATAATCCCTTTGAAAACTCTATCCTTCAAACTCCATCTCTCCTCAACCAAAGACATGGCCTCAAAAGAGCTGAGGGTCCCGTGAGTCTTCGAAGTTGCAGACAATCAAAACAAACCGGCCAATTGGGGGGATTTACTTCATTGTAGTCTTTTATTTGGGGAGGGAGAACTTTTTTTCTTTTTTTAAAGAAAAAATGTATTTGCATGTCCCTCTCCTGATGAGTTTATTTAAGATTTGTACTTCTCAGTGCCAGCCACTGTCTGTGTCAGACATCCCCTCTGAGGGTTTTTCTAACAGCTGCATTTTTAATAAAGTTGTTCTGTCTGCATATGGCAGGGTTCCGACGAGTCTCTCATCTGTGCTTTTCTAGACTCCCTGTGGTTGTATCTCCCAGTGCCTCTGTAGGGGTGGAGGGAATATGGGGAACAAAGCCAGAGAAAGCAACACTTAGGACAGGATGGGGCTGAGGATTGGGAAGTGGCCTGGATTTGGAACCAAGATTTTGGAACCAAGATCCTACATTCCAATCCTAGTTCTACTCTCTAAGTGACGTTGGCAAGTTGTACCATCCAGCCTCATTTTATTCATCTGCATTGGACGGAATGCTCTCCAAGACTTATTTTAGTCCTGGATCCTTTGGTTCTACAAACGGACACTTATTCCAGGCCAGCCACTGGATCATCCCCACATAGCCCTGGAGATTTACAAGGGATGACAGCTGACCATCCAGGTACACGGCACCAAGAAAGGAGGTAATCTCCAGTTTCCCCAGAGTAGACTTGCATCAGTTCAACAAATATTCATACCGGGCTTTCCTACTCTACTAAAGTCTTCTTCCATTCTTCATTGTGGTGGTGAGGTCCTGGAAGGCTATGCTAGTGGAATGTGAGTTCTGGCTGGCCCTACCAAGCTGGCAAAGCCTTGAATACTGACTGCATATGTCTGGGTACTGGCTAGTGCATCTGTCATCAAAGGATGGCTTAGCTAAGTTTAGAGTCGTGTATCACCAGAATGGTGGGATGGGAGGTAGAAAAGGGGAGAGGAGGGCCTTAGGTTTAGTTGAGGGAAGGGGAAGGAGCAGGGTGAGTGATATATATATATACACACACACACATACACATATACTATGTAATATGTAATTTATATATTATATAATATGTGTTATATACTATATGCTCATGTATCATGTACACATACATAAATATAAATCACATATTATATAGAAATATGTGTTATATTATATAGAAATATCATGTGTATCATATTATATTAAGAAAAATATAAATTTACAATATAATAGATTAATACACACAGCAATTCAAGAAGATGTTCTACTATGGTATAGAGGTAATTGTCATCTATCTTAGTAGAGGCAGTACCTACTGACAGAATTTCAAGACTCTCACATTATGGCCAAAGCACTTAATGGGATCATATGGTTTTGAAATGAGAGGGACCCAACGCATCCATCTAATTTGAGAGCAGCTGGGTGGCTCAGTGGATTGAGAACTAGGTCTAGAGATGGAGGTCTTGGGTTCAAATACAGCCTCAGACACTTCCTAGCTGTGTGACCCTGGGTAAATTACTTAATTCTCATTGCCTAGCCTATAGTGCTCTTCTGCCTTGGAACCAATACACAATATTGATTCTGAAATGGAAGATAAAGGTTTAAAAAAACAAGTCCATCTATGC
The DNA here is from genome assembly GCF_016433145.1 of Gracilinanus agilis. Taxonomy (NCBI): domain Eukaryota; kingdom Metazoa; phylum Chordata; class Mammalia; order Didelphimorphia; family Didelphidae; genus Gracilinanus; species Gracilinanus agilis. Next base: position 529,344,217 of record NC_058131.1, on the reverse strand, counting down.
CAACCTCTTCCTTTTACAGTTGAGGAAACTGAGATCTAGGAAGGTTAAATGGGTAGTTAATGGCAGAGCTGGGATTTGAACCAAGATTCCCTAATCCCAACTCTTCAATCTCTCCATTGTACCAAGCTTCCTCTCTAAACTTTTCTCTCATTGAAAGCAAGGACAAGTGGTATGTATAAGGTCTAGATGAATAGGTTCTTGAACCTATAGCCTAGGAGTCAAAGAGTAAAAATTTATGCAGGAAGGAAAGAGAATTAATGGAGAAAATAAGAAAAAAAAACATTTTTTAGAAAAGAGCCCAAAGGGGCATGTAGGTGGTTCAGTGGATAGAGACCCAGGCCTAGAGACATGAGGTCCTAAGTTTAAAGCTGACCTCAGATATTTCCTAGCTATGTGATCCTGGGCAAATCACTTAATTTCCATTACCTAGCCCTTGCCATGCAGTTATCAGTTATCAGTTCTAAGACAGATACTAAAATAGAAGGGAAGGATTTAAATAAAAAAAATAAAAGGGATCAGAAAAGGCTTCTTGCAGAAGGAGGAACTTCAGCTGAGACTTCAAAGAAGCCAGGAGATGGAGATGAGGAGGGAGAGGATTCCAGACATGGGATACAGCCAATGAAAATCCTTGGAGTTAAGAGAGATGAGAAACAGTGAGGAATCTAGTGTTGCTGGATCTAAGAGTACAGCTGGAAGGTTGAAGAATAAGGAGTAAGAAGACTGGAAAGGTAAAAAGAGTCTAAAGGTCTTTGAAAGCCAAATGGAGGATATAGAGAGCCACTAGAGTTTTTTGAATTGGGGTGTGGGTGGTTAAATTGAATGGAAGAGGAACAGGAATGAGAGAAATGAGGCAGGAAGATCAATCAGCAGATTATTGCACTAGCCAAGGCATGAAAAGTGTTGAGGGTCTGAAACCGAGTGTCAGTGTCAGAGGAGAGAAGGAGGATTAAACAAGAGATATTAGGAAAGTAGAAATGACAAGACTTAACAATTGATTGGAAATGGGGGATAAGTGAGACCCAAAGAGTAGCCAATGTAGTTAATGGTTCAATATCAATGGTTCAGATCAATACCATTTTGGGAGGATGTCACCAAAGGAGCTCCCAGAGGATCTACTTAACATTTTTACTCTTGACTTAGATAAAGACATGTTAAATTTACAGACAACACAAAGCCAAAGGATAACTAACATGTTGGATGACAAAGCCAGTATCCAAAAAGATCTTGACAGAACATGGGATTAAATCTTCAATATTCGTGATCTCCTTATTATGGGAATCTCCTTCAACAATGGAGATGGAAATCTATTCATATAAGATCTGAATGCAGTTCTTGTCTCCATCCTCCTAGAAGTTTGACAAAAACAGTCCACCCAACATCATGGGGCGAGGGAACTTCCTCAGGTCCTCAGGGCCACAGCAAATTCATCATACAGGTAGCTGTGTGACCAACTCACCTTTTGTGATCATACATTTCTTCAATGATTATCCTTTACATTGTTTATACCATGTGGTTCTTGCTTCCTACCACTTTGAGGCCTGCTCTCACCCACCATGCATTCAATAAGATGAAGTTTAATAAGAAGAAATCCCATATTTGAGTTAAAAAAATCAACTTCACAAGTGTAAAATGGAAGATGTAACTTGATAGTGATGTTACTTGGCAGCCCTCCCCCACAAAAAATGACCATGTGATATTAGGCTAAATTAATTCTTTACTAATATTATTTGTATAGCAAATATAATTTTAAATATTATAATATTACTATTACACATTATATTAATATAATAATGTTGTGTATTGTTTATATCATGTGTCATTGCATATTAATAATACGTAATAATATTTTCATTGAACTAAGATTACTATTGTGTGATGAATAATTAGGTATTATACAATTAAAATGATTATTATTACTTACCAGAGAGAAAAAAAAAAGATTTAGATAAATAGGAAGAAAAGGGAATTAATAAACTGAGTAAAACTTTAAAAGTAGGAGAAAGAGGGACACATGGGGGGAAAGAGTAGAGTTGGGTTCAAAGAGAAGTGAACCTGGGAATGGGTTGTCTTGCAGTATTTTAAGCAAAAATAACTGAAGAATAGGAAATCCAAAAATCCTAATTCAGAAAACAAAGGCAGATCAAGATTGCCTTTTAAAGTTACTCCTTCCTAGTGAGGAGGTGTGCTATATATTATAGATTTTTAATTATAATAACTTAATGGATAATATTTTCAAGGAGGTAGTCATTGTGTAACATTCTGGCTTGACCAGACGAATTACAGCTGAAGCTTTTTTCCAGTTCTGGGGTGGGCATGGATAAGATGGAGGGGACCAGAGAAGGGTTTTCCCTTAAAATAACTGGAGATATTTAGTCTGGGGAAGAGAGGAGTTAGAGGAAACTTGATAGATGTCTTCGAGTGTTTGAAACAGACCACCATGGAAGAGAGGGACAGATTAGACTTATTCTACTTGACTGGGAGGACAGAACTAAGAGTGATGAGGAGCAGATTTAGGTTTCATATCAATTGAATCTTGCTAACTGCTTAGAGATTTCCCAAAATGGAATGAGCTACCTGGAGGAGGTAGTGAGTTCCCCTTCCCAAGAGGTCTTCAGGCAAGGGTGACCACTTATCCAATATATTGTAGGAAGAAATTCTTGTCCAAATCTAGGATTCTCTCCCTTCCCGCTGACTCTGAATTCCCTAGCTCAGTTTAGATCAATAACCTCTGGTGGCTCTTGATCATCTCTCAGATTCAGAATAAAATCCTCGAGCTGGTGTTCAGAGTGCTTGGTGCTTGGTGGCCAGAATCTGTAACTTTGCCTTCCCCTCCCCCCAACCTTTCCAGTCTTCTTACCCATTTTCTTGCCTACCTTACACATGCATTCCTTATTCCAGTGACACTGGCCTCCTTGTTATTGGTTGAATAAGATACTCCAGGTTCCAGGCATTTTCACCCATTGTCCCCATTGGTAGAATGTTCTCTATCTTCATCTCCATCTCCTGGCTTCCTTTAAGTCTCAGCTAAAATCCCACATTCTACAGAAAGCCTTTCCCGTTCTCCTTTAATTCTAGTGCCTTCTTTTCGATGCTTATTTTTAATTTATCTTTTATTTTATTTAATTACATTTGCACAAAATATACAATTATATATTTATTAATTTATATAAGTAGAGAAATCATCTATTTAACTTATAATGTGTTTGTCATTATTTACACGTTGTCTCTCCATTAGACTGTGAACTCCTGGAGAGCACAGAGTGCCTTCTTGCCTTTGTATGCCCAGTTCTAGTGCCTGGCACAGTAGGTACTTAATAAATGTTATTGACTGACTGATTGAGATATGAGCTAGAGAAGATGATTTCTTCGATCCCTTCCAGCCCAGCCATATAGGATTTTAATTGTTCGGTAAGGCAGAAAGTATATATTTTTCTAATTGCATATAAAAAAGTTTTTACTATTTGTTTTTTAATTGAGAGGGCAAACAATTTGATATAGGTTATATATGTATAGTTTTGCAAAACGCAATTTTTTTTTTTTACATTTGATTTTGAGAAAGTAGTTTTAGGCAGCTGAACACTTTCCCAGGAAGGGATCCTGGAGGAGGTCGGCTTTTAGATACCCATTGTATCAGGAGGAAGCTAAATGGATGATCAAGGATTATTCCTGGCAGGAGAATTCTTTTGCTTGAAGAGAAGGAAAGGAAGGCCCTTTCAAGATTAGAGGAATCGTTTCCCTTTTCTAGACACTGAAAAGGACCATAGAGACCAACTAATCCAAACCTTTTGGTTTAAAAAAAAAACAAAACAAACCTTACTTTCTGTCCTAGTAACAACTCTAAGACAGAAAGGCAAAGGCTAGGCATTGGGGGTTAAGTGACTTGTCCAGGATCACACAACTAGGAAGTATCTGAAGTCACATTTGAACCCAGGACCTCCAATCTCCAATCCTGACTCTCTGTCCACTGAACCACCTTTAGCACTCTTTTATTTGTGGCACCCTGTTTCAAAAAGGGTCCAGGCAAGTGTAACAAGTTCAGGCCTTAGAGTAGGCACCCCTCACCTCCCTTTTGCCCCACAGCCCCCTGGCATTGGGGACCCAACAGTAGATAGGGTGCCAACTCTGCTCTCCAAAAGCTCATCTTGTAAAAGGGAAAGAACTGAGGCAGTTAGTGTAAGCCAGTGGAGCACACCCCTAGAAACACTATTTGTTTTTTTTAATCTTATTTAATTTTCCCCCAATTACATCTGAAAACAGTCCCCAACATTTTTCAAAGAATTCCGAGGGTCGAATTCTTACCCTCCCTATCCTATCCCCTTGCTGAAGATGGTAAGCAATCTCACATAGATTCTACAGGGAAACACCGCTTTGGACACTCATTCAGCCAAACAAACATTTCCTTGTACTCATGCTGCCCACGCGAAGCTTACATTTTAATCTGGGTGGGTGACTTACAGATAAGCATGGTAGAGGGGCAAAGGATATCATCATGGCGTTCAAGGAAAGTGTGGGGAGAGAAGGGTCCCTTTGAGCATCAGGGACCAGGAAGAGCCTCCTGGAGGATGCGGCACCAACTCTGGACCAAAGGAAGAGGAGGCACTTGCCCTGGAAACATCCAGGGTCCTCTGGCAGCAAAGAGGAAAATAACACATCCAGCCCAAAGACTAAGCAGAGATGTCTCTTTCACGATAGAGTCTGGGCCTGGAGTAGGGACACCCCTCAAAAACTACATACTCCTTCTTACAGTCCTCTGACACTGTCATCACCCTGGGACAGGCACCTCATCACCTTACACTTGGACTGCTGCTCTCCCTCGTTCAAGTCCACTCAGCTGTCAAAATGATCTTCCTAAAGCTTGGTTCTGACCCATTATTCTTCCTTTTCCATAAATATCAGTGGCTCCCTATTGCCACCAAGATCAAATATAAAAATCCTCTGTTTGGCTCTTAAAGCCCTTTATCAGTTGGGTCTTTCTACCTTCCTGGGTTTTTTGGACTTTTTTTAAAACTCTTTATCTTCTGTCTTAGAATCAAGACTTAAATATCAGTTCCAAGGCAGAAGAACAGTAATGACTAGGCAATTGGGGTAAAGTGATTTGCCCAGGGTCACACAGCAAGGAATTATCTGTATATATTTTATATATTATATTTAACATAATAATATATTTAATATCATATATTTTTATATTATATATATTTTTAAGTTGCATTATTGGCTTTAAATTAAACAACCATTATAGCTTTTTTTTCCATTTTACAAAATGTTTTTGGTTAAGACAATGAAAAGGAATATTTGAACCCAGGACCTCTCATCTCTAGACCTGGCTCTCTATCCACTGAGCCACTTGGTTGCCTCCCTTTCTAATCTTTTGACAATTTACTCAATCTGCCACTTTTACCCTTAAATCCAATGTCACCAACTTCCTTGCTGTTCTTCAAATAAAAACACTCTATCTCTTTCCATATTTTCGCTAACTCCTCCATACCTGGAATGCTCTCCCTCTTCATCTCCATCTCCTGGCTTTTTTGAGTCTCAGTTAAAGTAAAACCAACAAGGAGCCTTTTTTCAGTCCTCCTTAATCTTCATGCCTTCTCTTTGGGATTATCTTTAATTTATCCTTTCTATAGTCTGTTTGTACATAATTGTTTGCACATTGTGTCTCCTGGGAGCCTGAATCCTTTGAGAGCAGGGACCCCCCACTCCTTTCCTTGTATTCTTGGCTCTTAACACAGGCATACAGTAGGAGCTTCATAATTGCTAACTGACTGACAGACTACTGGCCCTTTTGATTTGGGGGCTTCTTCCAGAGATTTTACTTAATTTGGAGATTTTAGTATCTTCTCCCATAGGCACTCCCCCACCCAAATTTTTATTATTGTATCCCTAGTTCCTAACAGAGAACCTGGAATTTAGTGGCCATTATTAATATCTTATATTAAAACTACACAATGTGTGTTAATAAATGCTTGCCTCACCAACTCATTGATTAGTTCTCTCTAAACTCGGAGCATTGTTTTAAATACACGAGAGGCAACCCACAGAGAAAAGACGTTGGTTCACCCAAATAGTTACACTAGGATTATGAGGGAATTCAGGGATTTTGACTCTCAGCTGAGGTGGATGAATGAACGGAAAAGCATTATTTTCTATGTGCAAAGCACTGGGGTTACAAATACAAAAGCTATTAATGAGATAGCCCCAAGCAATGTGCAAAGCTGCAGAGACCAGGCTTCTAGGGATTTATAGTCTTTCCTGCTAAATCTGACATCAGAACCACCTTGCCACCTAAGGCCAGTCTTTGAGCACAGTCAGTCTATTAAGGCTGGTAACCCTTCACCACAGGGAAATCCTAGTACCAAACCCAATCTCATGATTGATCCCTTTAATAGGGACTTTAAGAAATTTGTTTTCTTTCCTGTAGCTGGTTCTCTCTCCAGGATGATGGAACCCAGACACTGAGAGAGTCTTCTGGGAGGACTAGTGAGGGAAATTCATATGAGAACAGGATATCTAAGGTCTAAAAACCCATTTTCCCCTATTCGGTCACTTCTTTTCTTATCCTATGGTGCATTAATTTTGTTTGTGCAAAAGCTTTTCAATTTTGTGTAATCAAAATAATCTATTTTATCTTCTGTAATTGTAATTGCCTCTGACCCTTGCTTAAAAATATATCTTAAGACAGCTAGGTGGTTCAGTAGATAGAAAGCCAGTCCTGGGTTCAAATCTGGCTTCAGACACTTCCTAGCTGTGTGACCCTGGGCAAGTCACATAATCCCAATTGCCTACCCCTTACTACTCTTCTGCCTTGGTACCGGCACTTCGTATCAATTCTAAGACAGAAGGTCAGGATTAAAAAAAAAACATATCTCCTATTCATAGCTATAAAGAGAATGTAATCTACTTATATTCTTATTTTTAAAATAGTATCATTTTTAACATTAAGGTCAGGTATCCATTTAGAATGCGGTATATGGAATATGGTATAAGGAATGGTCTAAGCCTAATTTCTGCCAGACTGCTTTTCATTTTCCTAACAGATTTTTTCAATCAAATAAGTTCTTTCTAAGTAATTTATGTTTTCTGGTTTATCAAACATTGAGTTATTGAGTTCCATTGTTTTTTATTCTCCCTTGTCTAGCCTGTTCCATTGATCTGCCTTTCTGTTTTTTAACCAATACCAGATGGTTTTGATGACTGCAGCTTTATTATATAGTTCAAGGTCTGGAAGTGCTATTTCCCCTCATTCCCTACCTCTTTTCATCCTTTTCCTTGATATTAAGGATATTTTATTTTTCCAAATAAATTTTATTATCATTTTATTGAGTTCTGTAAAATATCCCTTTGATTATTTGATGGTATAATATCAAGACTATAAATTAACTTTTGTAGTATTGTCACTTTTATAGTATTAGCACAGCCCAGCCATGGGCACTGAGTAATCCTCTAGCTATTTAAATTGTTTTTTATTTCCTTAAGGAGAACTCTGTCACCGAAACTATGCAAGTATTTTCTGTACTTTGGTAAATTGATTCCCAGATACTTTATGCTTTTGTAGTTATTTAGAATGAGATTCCTCTTTCCATTTTTTGAATTTTATCTTGAATTTTGTCATTGTTATGCAGAATTTACAGAAATTCTGTTGATTTTCAAGGGTTTCTTTTGTACCTGCAATTTTACTAAAGCAATTGTCTCAGCTTGCTGATTCTCAAGGATTTTCTAACTAAACCACCATCTTAGAAGCAAAAAGAGATAGTTTTATCCCTTCTTTACCTATCTTTATACCTTTGATTTGTTTGTCTTTTATTATGATTGCTATCATTTCCAGAACTATATAAAACTAGGATAGAGTACACATCCTTGCTTTTAGTTTTGTATTTATTGGGAAAGGTATCAAGTTTATCTTAGAAGAATGGTTGTAGTCTGTTAGACAAGATTTTATTTAAAAATTTTGAATCTATATTCATTAATGATATTGGTCTGAAGTTCTCCTTCAGTACTTAATCTTTCCCTGGCTTGGGTATTAGGACTATATTTGTCTCAAAAAAGGTATCTGGTAGGGTTCTTTCTTTCCCAGTTTTTGTTTTTTTAACTCTTACCTTTCATCTTAGAATCAATACTGTGTGTTGGTTCCAAGGTAGAAGAAGTAGTACAGGCTAGGCAATAGGGGTTAAGTGACTTGCCCAGGGTCACACAACTAGGAAGTGTCTGAGTCCAGATTTGAACCTAGGACCTCCTGTCTCTAGGTCTGGCTCTCAATCCACAGCTGCCCCCATCTCTTTTGTATTTATTTTAGATTTGTTTATTTGTTGGATTTCTCATTGTTGTATTCATTTGGGTCTGTCCTGACCTTCTTTTCCATCATGGTCCAATCCAGGCCTATGAGTCACTATTTTTTTTAAACCCTTTTCTTCCATCTCAGAATCAATACTAAGTATGGGTTCCAAGGCAAAAGAGGGTTAAGTGACTCAGAGAGTCAGTGTCTGAGGCCATCTTTGAATTCTTCCATGCCCAGGGTGGGCCACCCAGCTGCCTCAATATGGGAACATTCTAATGGGAACATCCATCAGATAAAGTCTTTGCTGCTTTTCCAAAGAGTCCTCAGGCCTGGAGTGTTTGCCGTCCCCAGATCCATGTTTCATCCTCCCTGTTCTGGACTCCAGAGAACCAAGGCTGCTGGTACCCTGGGCAGAGATGGCAGACAGGGCTGGGGAGGTTATTCCCTTTTTATGGGTTTTCTCACTCTTCTGCAGGTCTGGTCTCTTTCTTTCCTGATGATGGGCGGCTTCACCGTATGTACCCTTTGACCATCTCCACCCCTTTTTCCTGACCTACCAAAACTGACTGTATTTCTAGGCAATGCTTTGCAACACCAAAGACAGTCACCAAATCCCTTGGTTTTGTCCATCAGGAATTTGAACTCTGGCAAGTGAATCCTTCTGCTTCAAACTGTGAATCTACTAAGAAGAAGCAATGCGTTTATTTTCCGAGGTGCTGGCAACTAACTGGCCTCATTGGCATAAACGGTTTTTTAAACACTCATCCAAACAATCCAGTATATGAGTGATTCTTTAATAGCTGTGGGAAGGGTAAATAAATCCACTCCCAAGTCACTTATATCTAATCAGTTGATCGATCAGCAGGAATTTATTACGTGCCTATGATACTGTCCAGCAAATATGAAAGTAAGATTCCCTGACCTCAAGGAGCTTACATTCAACCATTAGGATTTAAATGCAGGATATACACAAATACTCCTTGTGATTTGGGTGGGAAGGAACTAAGAGTTGGAGGAATCAGAAAAGGCCTCTGAAAAAGGTAGCACTTAGGGGCCATTTAGGTGATTCAGTGGATGGAGAGCCAGGCCTAGAGACCAGAAGTCCTGAGTTCAAATTGGATTTCATACACTTCCTAGCTGTGTGACCCTGGGCAAGTCACTTAACCCTCATTGCCTAGTCCTTACCAATCTTCTGCCTTGGAACCAATACATGGCATTGATTATAAGACAGAAGGTAAGAGTTTAAAAAAAGAAAGTAGCACTTGAGCTGAGTCTCGAAGGGACCAAGGTATTCCAAGAGGCAGGGTTGAAGGGGAGTGCATTCCAGGCATAGGGTATATCTTAGGCAAAAATCCAGAGGTGGGGGGTGTGTGTGGAATGCTGCTTCTAAGGAATGGTAAAACACATAGGCTAACTGGGAGGGGTATGAATCATCAGCCTAGAAACATAGGTTGGAGCCAGATCATGAGGGAGGGCCTTTAAATACCAAGCAAAGGAATTTGTATTTTATCCTAATGATCAAATAGGAGAGCCACTGAAACTTCTTGAGTAGAGAAAGGACCTGGTCAGACCTGAATGGAGTATCCATTGGGCAGCTCTCTGAGGATGGATTGGAGGCAGGAGACACTGGACATAGAGAGGCTAATTAGGAGGCTGTTGAGAGACTCCAAGAAAGAGGTCAGAAGTACCTGGACTTGGGTGGTTTTGTATTAATGGGAAGAAAGGAACAAATGTCATACAGGCTACAAAAGTAGAATCTTCAAGACTTGGTAACTAATTGGATATGGGAGGCTAAATGAGAATGGAGAGTGAAGAATGATTCTCATCTTTTGAGCCCAGAGGAATGGAAGAATAGTGATTCTCCAGTATACCAAGACAAGCTAGGATTTGGGAAAAAGACGTGTGATGAGAAGGAGGTTAGATTCCAAGTACTAGTGGGGCATAGTAGTTAGAGTGTTGGATATGGGAATCAAGAAGACCTGGGTTCAAAATTATGGTTTCTGCTGGTGATGGAATACTATTGTGCTCAAAGGAATAATAAACTGGAGGAATTCCATGTGAACTGGAACGACCTCCAGGAATTGATGCAGAGTGAAAGGAGCAGAACCAGGAGAACATTGTACACAGAGACTGATACACTGTGGTACAATCGAATGTAATGGACTTCTGTACTGGCAGCAATGCAAGGATCCAGGACAATTCTAAGGGATTTATGGAAAATAACACTACCACATTCAGAGGAAGAACTGCAGGAGTGGAAACACAGAAGAAAAGCAACTGTTTGAACACATGGGTTGATGCGGACATGATTGGGGATGTGACACTAAATGACCACACCAATGCAACTATCAATAATATGTAAATAAGTCTTGATTGATGACACATGTTAAAAACCAGTGGAAATGTTTGTTGGATTTGGGGGAGGGGGCGAAGGGGAAAATAAAAACATGAATCATATAACCATGGAAAATGTTTCTAAAAAAATAAAATATTTAAATCTTAAAAAAAAAAGAAGTCCTGGGTTCAGATTCTTCCTCAGATACTAGCTGGGTGACCATGGACAAGTCTTGGCCTCAATATCTTCATAAACAAAATTTATAGAGTTAGATTCAGTGATCACCAGCTCTATGTCAGAGTTGAACTGATTGATGAAAAGATTAAGATTTTGAAGGGGGAAAGGAAAGTCAAAGTAAATATGATGACCTGGAAAAGCATCAAGTAGGGTAGAGTGATTGAAGTTTGTGGTTAGGAGAAAGAAAAGCTTTAGGAGGGATACGGCACAACTATGTACAAATAAGACATATGCTGGTCAAGTGGAGATAATCACAGATCCTGGAAGGCATTAGAATTAAGGGAGATCAGCATTACAGAAGGTAGGATTTTAATTGGTGCTTGAAGGAAGTTGAGGAAATCAGAAGGTACAGATGAGGAGAAAGAAAATTCCAGGCTTGAGGACCAATGAAAATGTCTTGAATCAGGAGGAGTGCACATTGACACCAGATTACAGAATACCTGGAAAAGAGTAAGGTGTAACAATACTGGAAAGGTAGGAAGGGACCAGGATATAAAGGCCTTTAAAATCCAAATGGAGGGGGAAGCTGGGTGACTCAGTGGATTGAGAGTCAGGTCTAGAAATTTGAGGTCCTGGGTTCAAATTTGACCCAAGACACTTCCTAGCTGTGTGACCCTGGGAAAGTCACTTACCCTCCATTGTGTAGTACTTACTGCTCTTTTGCCTTGGAACCAATACATAGTATTGATTCTGAGATGGAAGGTGAGAGTTTAAAAAAAATCCAAATGAAGTGTTTAACCCTGGAGGTAAAATGGAGCCACTAGAATTTATTGAATAGAGAGGGTGACATAGTTAAGGCCTGATCTTTAAGAAGATCACTGATAGCTGAAAGGAGATGGCCTGAAGTAGGAAGACACTTGAAGCAGAGCCCAAATAGTAGCCTATTGCAATAGTCCAGACACCAGGCTGATGGGAAGGGTGTGTGAGAGAGAATAAGAATTTCAGAATGATTCCTAGGTTACAAACCTGAGTGGCAGAGAGTGTGGGTGGTCTCAGTAAAAATAAGGAACTTAGGAAGAAGGGAAGTTTTGGGGGGAAAAGATAATGAGTTTAGCTTTAGACATATCCAGATTAAGATGTCCAGTAGGGAGTTGTGGATGAAAGACTGGAGGTCATCATAAAGGTTAGGGGTAATAAATATAGATAGATAGAACATAGACACACAGACAGAGAGATAGGCAGGTAGTTGGTAAGCAAGTAGGGAGACAGACATACACACAAATTGATAGATAGCTAGGTAGGTAGGTGGATGGAGAGATGGATGGATGGATGGATGGATAGATAGATTGATATTGAGAGAGAGACAGAAAGACAGTTAAATTGATAGGTAGGTAGGTGGATGGATGGATGGATGGATGGATAGATAGATAGATTGATAGAGAGAAGAGGAGAGAGAGACAGAAAGACAGACAGACAGATTGATGCGTAGGTAGGTAGGTAGGTGGATGGAGAGATGGATGGATGGATGGATGGATGGATGGATGGATGAATAGATAGATTGATAGAGAGAGGAGGAAAGGGAGACAGAAAGAAAGACAGACAGATTGATGGGTAGGTAGGTAGATGGATGGATGGGTGGATAGATAGATTGATAGAGAGAGGAGGAGGGGGAGACAGAAAGACAGACAGATTGATGGGTAGGTAGGTAGGTGGATGGAGAGATGGATGGATGGATGGATGGATGGATGGATGGATGGAGAGAAGAGGGGAGGGAGACAGACAGATTGATAGTTAGGTGGGTAGATGGAGAGATAGACAGATAGATAGATATTGAGAGAGAGGAAGACAGACAGATTGATAGGTAGGTAGGTAAGTGGATGGAGAGATGGATGGATGGAGAGAGAGGGAGGGAGTCAGAAAGACAGATAGATAGATAAATAGATAGATAGGGAGGGAAGGAAGGAAGGAGACAAATAGATGATAAATAAAAATAGTTGATAAATAGATGCTTTTCATTCATTCACTCTCATTCATTCATGAGTGTTTGCTGAATCTAATGATCAAATCTGGTCTTGGAGCCAGAGTTAGCCACAACTGCCCTTCTCTTCTTTCCTGGCTAACCCACGAGGCTCCCCCATCTCTCAGAGAGAAGGGACCCTGACCCCAAGGCAGACACTTTTAGCAAGTAAAGAACCAAGCCCAGGAACTCTGCAGCTGGGTTGACTGACGTTCTCTAGACAGGCCCTCTTAAAGGGGCAGGGGCCTGCCGTGGGTCCGATTGCACAGTAATAAAAAGGGAATTATCCAAGCAGATGGAAAGAAAGAGGGGGAGTGATCCAAACAAGGGAGGGAAAGTGAGGAGGGAACAAATGGCATCTGTTTGAATCATTTGGTCTCAGTCGCTTTTGTGGCAGGCAGAGCCCCCGTGGGTTTCTGCCCACCGAGGCCAGCGGCCACAGCCTGGCCCCCCTCCTCCCCCCAGCCCTTCCTCCCCCAGCCCACCTCTGGTCGCCCTGGGAAGGTGGTGGGGACGGCAGATCCCCGAGTCAGGCAAGGCTGCCCCTGCCTTGGTGCTGGCTGTGGCGTGACGGGAGGGAGCCTGCAGGGAGAACAGGAACATGAGGCCTTGAGGCGGAGGCTGTGGGCAGAAGGCCAAGGGGAGGGTTGGGGAAATAGGAACAAATCAGCACTGAGTGATGGGGAGAGGGCTCAGGAGTGCTGCTGAACTTGAGAGGAGAAGAAAAGCCACAGGAAGAAGCTGAATGGGGCCAGGGGAGGGGGTGGGGTTGGTTTGTGGCAGAGGCACTGGGAGCGAGGAGAGGAGGAATGGAGGAAATAGCAGAGAGAGCCACGAGCCAAAGAGACCACCGGCTCTGGGGCAG
>NC_058131.1:529204476-529320579 GCF_016433145.1 Gracilinanus agilis | reverse complement strand
AGGAAGGAAGGAAGGAAGGAAGGAAGGAAGGAAGGAAGGAAGGAAGGAAGGAAGGAAAGAAGGAAGGAAGGAAGGAAGGAAAGAAAAGAAAGATGGAGCTGACTTGTTTATTGCTTTTCATAAAATTTTGTGACTAAGTGCATTTCCACTTATTGATAAAGAAACTGAGGCAAACAGACTGAATTGATTAGCCATCTCCAATTGTCAACAAATTTGAGTATTTCAAAGAACCCTCTTTGGAATGAACCACAGTTATACATATGATACTAAAGGTGGGTCCAAGGCTAAATTGTGGTAGAGGTTGAGTTTCCCTGCAGCTAGGAGTGTGCTAGAGTGAGCTCTACCCCTTGTCAAATGTTCATCGTGAGCATTTACACCTTGTTGTTGTCATGTCCCACTCTTTGTGACCCCCTTTCAGGATTTTCTTGACAAAGACTGGAATGATTTGTCATTTCCTTCTCCAACTCATTTTATTGTTGAGAAACTGAGGCAAATAGTTGTCCAGGGTCCCGAGGCTAGTAAGTGTCTGAAGCCAGATTTGAACTCAAGAAGGTCCATTTTCTTGACTCTCTGCCTTGAACCACCCAGCTGCCTGGAAACTAGTAAATGCTACAAATCGGGGCTTGATCTATTGTTTCGTTCATTGCCTAGAATTAAAGTGATGGAGATAATGTGAATAATACAGGTTAAAATTTGAAATATGCCCTGTATGCAGAATCTCCCTCCACACAAAAGCTGGTTATTAAACATTTACCAGCACACTCCAAACAAACAGCTTCTATTATTTCTTTTCCCCCCATGGTTGCATGATTCTTGTTGTCTCCCTCCTCTCTTGCTTCCCCTCTCCCGGAGTTGACAAGCAATTCCACTGGGTTATACATATATTATCACTCAAAACCCATTTCCATATTATTCATTTTTGTAATAGAGTCATCTTTTCAAACCAAAACCCCAGATCATACACCCATATCAACAAGTGATAAATCATATGTTTTCCTTTGGATTTCTACTCCCTCAGGATGTGGACAGCGTTCTTTCTCATAAGTCCCTCAGAGTTGTCCTGGATCATTGCATTGCTTTTAGTAGCAACCAACTTTTATTATTTCTCCCATTTGTATGGGCCACCAGTAGTTTATCAGTTTTAGACCATAAGCACCGTGAAAGCCAGGAAAATGTCTCCTTGTGTCCATGATTTGTAAGTTTAGAGCTTGACAATCTTGTAATAAATGAGGGGGCACTCACTCATACTTCGAGGCTCAGATAGACACTTTAGATAGGAGGCTTTTGTTTCCCTTTGCTTATTTTCTCTTGCTTATCAGTTCATGCTCTTACACAACAACTGTAGAAAAGAGATCCGTTTCAATGATTGCCGATAATGATCCCGCCGCCATGCTGTTCCTAAACATTTTTGGTGGATGGAATGCTGGACTTGTAGGAAGGAAGATATGATGCTTACTAGCTTTGGGACCCTGTAAAACCACATGATTTTTCCGAGTCCCATTTTCCTCATCTGTAAAATTAATAATAATAATGCTTCTTAAATTTTTATTAGTTTATTTGTTTGTTGGTTACATCAAAATTCCTAAGCATCTCTCTCTCTTCCTCCTCTCCCCACATTAGAGGCGTCACTCGACAAAAGAAAAATATGTATACATATATAATGTGTTTTGTATTTCAATTTATCAGGCCTCTCCCTGGAGGTAGACATTCACAGGTTATTCCTCAAACATTAGTTCTATAACTGTATGTAATGTTCCCTTGGTTCTGTTCATTTTGCTTTTTTCTAATTTCATGTAGATCTTTCCAAGTTTTTAAAAAATTAGTCTGTTCACCATTTCTTATGGCGAAGAAGTGTTCCATCACAATCCCAGACCACAACTCGTTTGGCCATTCCCCGGTTGATGGGCCTCCCCTCAATGTTCAGAGAGCAGCTAGAAAGATTTTAGAACATATAGGTTATTTTCCTTTTTCCCTGACCTCCTTAGGAAACAGACCCAACAGCAACATTGCTAAGTCTAGGAATATACACAATTTTATAACTCTCTGGGCATAATTCCAGGTTGCTCTCCAAGATGACTGGATCCCTTCTCAGTAATAATAACACTTCTCAATTATATCATTATGATATTATATATTAATTACATTAATACAATTATTAATTTAGATAAGTAATTTATATTCTATATTATATGCTATTATATACTATAGTAATAGTCCATCTATTTACTTTTTTAATGATTACATAGTACATTAAAATTATATTATATGTTTATCCCATTAATAATTACATTAATAATTATTCACAATAATAATGCCTACTTCCCTGGGTTGTCATGAGGATCAGATAAGACCACATGTATAGAGAGCTTTGTAAACCTTAAAGAATTTTATAATAAATCTCAATTATCCACACTTAGGGAGGGTTTAATTGCCTGGCTGTACTCCTTCATTGAAAGGACCACAATTCACCTGGTAAGAACTTTAGGGCACTAGACTTGTGGTCATCATGCTTAGGAAGATCTAAGGGTGGGGTCTTGCCAATTCAACCTATTTCATCAAAGGCAGGTATAATGTAAGGGACTAAAATATATAGATTAACTCTAAAATTATATACCATTTATAAAATAATACAATCTCTTTGGAGGGAAAATGGGGAATCTGGGCCTGTGATTTCACCACAAATCATGCCAATGCAAGGAACTCCTGGTGAGGAAACTCTCTAATAGCTCTCTCCTCCCCCCCCCCAATATATTCTAGCATCACCTCAGTGCTTTAAGCTTTTATTTATTTATGTATTCATTCATTTGTTTGTTTATTCATTCATTTGTTTATTTATTTATTTGTTTGTTTGTTTTGGGGGGCCTTTTCTTTCCATCTTAGAATCAATACTGTGTATTGGTTCCAAGGTAAAAGAGAGGTAAGAGCTAGGCAATGGGGGTAGGGGGGGTGTTTAAGTAAGTGACATGCCCAGGGTCACCCAGCTAGGAAGTGTCTGAGGTCATATTTGAACCCAGGACCTCCTGCCTCCAGGCCTGGCTCTCAATCCACTGAGCTACCTAGCTGCCCCCACCCCATCCCAATGCCTTAAGTTTTGGAGAGTATAGGACCCACTTACTCACCATCACTCAGCTGGTATGTGCCGAGCCTTTGTGACTCTCTAAACACTACCCTGGGCTTCTTTTTAGGCATATGCTACTCAGGTGAAAATATATGCTTCATTTTTGTATTAATGTTAAGAATTACTTCTGTTCTAATATATTTATACTTCTTCATTTTCAGAGTGATGTCTACTGAAGTATCTAGCTCAATGAATTTAAATAAAAAGATTGTAAACTTTCCAATTTTTTAAAGCTATGCAGTCTAGGATGAGAAATGAGCTCCTGGTGTTATAAATTATAATTTAGGCAGTCTGTTTCCCATAATGTGTAAAAAAAATAAGTTTGTTCTCTTCTGAACACTGACCTATAGAACATTCTAAGCCAGTGTTTTTAAAATTGTGCATGAAGAACTGATTATTGGGCTGCCTGTCTATAAATATCTTGTTGCTCAAAGGTATGTACCAGGATTGAAAAATAATCATTTTGTTGCTAGCGTGTTGTATGTTCCATCTCTGTAAACATGGCTTTTTTTAACTGCCCCTTTAAGGTTCTTTACTGGATCTGTTACTAGGCCAGGCTTATGAGAGAGCAGATGACTGCCTAGGGGTACCAGGCAGGATGTACCATCCAAAATAAATCTCCCTGGTGGCTGATGTCAGAAATTCCATAATTGGGACTTTATTCTTTTGTCCCCTGTTAAAATGTAAATATTCCCTTGAGACCATTACACCTTAAACCTTATCAATCAATGATATCTTAGTGTGAATGAGCATCTCTAATTCTTTTATTATTAAACTCCACAAATGTTTTATTTATGATTTTTTCTTTCCTCTTTCCTTGTTGCTTTCCCAAGGATTCTTCCTCCCCTCCCGATTGGTCCACATCCCTTGTCACTTAGCAAAACAAAGTAATATATTAGCTGGATCTGACAACCAATGCCTCATTTAACAACCATCATCTACCCCCTCACCTTGAAAGAAAGAAGCCTCTCCATCAGTCTTTGGAAATCAACTTTGGTCAAAATATATCTGAGTTCTCGTGGCTTTCAGTGGTATTAGCCACCAGTCATGCCATCTTCCCCTGCTCACTTCACTTTGTTATCAGTTCATACAAGGCATCCCAAGGTTCTCTGAATTCTTTATATTGGCTGTTCCTGGTGGCCTATTAACATTCCATTCCATTAAGTACATTTAATTACATTAAAGTCTGTACCAGACTTCGTTCCACCATTTCCCAATCAATGGGCAATCCATTTTGCTTCTACTTATTTGCCACTTCAAAAATTAACACTGTAAAGATATTTGCATTATTTATAGGGGAACTTTCTCCAAGTCTTTTTTTTAAATCCATACCTTCCCACCTTAGAATCAATACTGTGCATTGGCTCCAAGGTAGGAGAGTGGCAAGGGCTAGGCAATGGGGATTAAGTGACTTGCCCAGGGTCACACAGCTAGGAAGTGTCTGAGGTCAGATTTGAACCCAGGACCTCCCATCTCTAGCCCTGGCTCTCGATCTAATAAACCACCTAGCTGCCCCCTTCCCAATGCCTTTGAACTCCATGGAGTACAGGCTCCATAGGCTACTGCTAAATCAAAAGCTATGTACAGTTTTGTAACCTGGAAACTTTTCTGAGAGTTAATTGCAATAAGTCAGAGAGAGAAGGAAAGGCATGAAGCTACCTAGTATTATACCAAGTATGGAGGTGAAAAACCCAGGCAGCCCTGAGGGGGAAAAGGTCTTAGACTTGGGAGGTTTGGTATGTTGAAGATAAGCTTAACTTTCATCTCCATTTTGCCCCAGACCAAACGTAGCTATTTCTATGTGTGCCTAAGAACACTGGTCTAATCCAAAGTACAGTTCTGTTGAAATAGTCATGTTTGTTTAGTACAAACTTGAAGATTCTGACCAAATAGGGAGAAATTACTCAAATGCTGTCAGGTGCCATCCTAGGTCTATAATTTAGGCTAAATCCACGTAGCACTACCTCAGAAGACTAGAGCCACTAAGGAATATTCAAAACTGATCCAGGGGCAGCTGGGTGACTCTGTAGATAGAGAGCCTGGCTGGGAACTGGGAGGTCCTAGGTTCAAATCTGACTATAGACTTCCTGGCTGTGTGACCCTGGGCAAGTCACTTAACCCCCATTGCCTCACCCTTGCCCCTCTTCTGCCTTGGAACCAATATTTAGTATTGATTCTAAGAAAGAAGGTGAGGGTTTACGAAAAAAAAAAAAGATCTAGTCTCTTTATGGTTAGAGAACTGGGAGATGTCCCAAAGTAATTATGTTAGCAAAGATAAGACCCTGAAAGTAAAATTCTAATGTCAAAGGGGTGCGCCTAAGGATCAGCGTCAAATGAATAAGCTAGAACCTAAACAAAGATTGATCTTAAAACATCAGAAAAAATGTGACAAAAATCAACATTAAAAAAGCTTTAAACTAAAAATAATTTTAAACATATAAAATCATAAAAAAAACTTTTAATGCAATTAAATAAAAAGTTTATCAGGGTACCTATCTTGGCTTCACTCATTGTGAGCAATTAGATAAGATCCTTTTTGCCAGGACCAATGCCAGGCCTACTGTCAAGTTTGCCTTTGATATCCCCAGATTCATTATGGTGCCACAGCATTGCCCATTGTATCACTAAGTAGTTTCAAATCCCTGATTATTATTGTTGAGCCTCTGAGGAAGTCACTTTCCTTTTCTGGGCCTATATCTTCATCTATAAAACATGAGAAGAGTGGGCTAGATGACTCCTGAGGTCCTTCTAACTCCAAATCCATAAATAAAAGTCCCTTATCCTCCTTGAGCCTCAGTTTCCTCATCTGTAAAATGAGTTTATATGCAAATTGTGTAGAACTGGACAGTTGACAGCTCTTCAATTTTCCCATATTATTTCCGTCAAGGAACAGAAAAAGAATGTGCCAGCACATGCAAACCCAGCCTAAAGGGATCCCCAGCCTGGATGGTGCCTTGAGCAACACCCCTTGCCATTCAGGTATCCCTCAGTTCTTTTGGGTTTGTCTCCTAATCTGACCCCTTACCTGGAACAGGATGCAACTTGTAGGGTTTGGCTCCCATTTTCTGTGCTAAGTCCAGCTTTTACTCCCCAACATTCCTGATCTTCTACCCTTCATTAGGCATCACTTTATTCTTGGGTCCTCGAGTGTGTGTAGTCTCAGTCTCCAGCACATCAGCCCTGAACTCTCACCTGCCTGTGGTTGTAATCATAGTCAGGATTGAGGTGGTGGTAGTAGTAGTGCTGAGAGTAGTGGAGATAGGAATAGTGATAGGAATGGTGGTTGTGGTGATGTCGGTGGTAGTAGTACTGGTGGTGGTAGTGATAGTAGTGGTGGTGATGAGGTAGTAGTAGTAGTAGTAGTAGTAGTAGTAGTAGTGGTAGTAGTAGTGGTGGTAGTAGTAGTAGTAGTGGTATTAGTAGTAGTAGCAGTAGAAGTATTAATGGTTATAGAAGTAGTAATAGTAGTGGTTGTGGTGATGGTGGTGGTGCTGATGGTGGTAAAGTGGTGGTGATAGTGGTGGTAGTGATGGTAGTGATGGTGATAGTGTGGTAGTAGTAAGGGTGGTGGTGATGGTGGTAGTAGTAAGGGTGGTGGTGATGGTAGTGATGGTGGTGATAGTGGTGGTGGTGGTAAGAGAACTTTTTTTTTTTTGTCTGGCAGGGAAACAGTCCCTGAAATCATATCTGAGAAGCAGATAGAAACTTAGTGGAAAGAATTCTGGACCTGAACTCAGAGACATCTAGGTCTGAATCCTGCCTCTGACATTCAGTAATTATGTGATCATGGGCACCTTGGCTTACAGACTCTGAGTATGAGTTTGTTCATCTGTAAAATGGGGATCATGGTACCTTCAGTCTTTATCTCCAGGGCAGTTGTAAGGGTCATTTCTACAATGAATCCCAAGTGCTTTGCAAACCTCAGAGCCCAGAAAGAGGGCAGCCATGATTATAAAGGGAGAATAAAGCCTCCCTGGGTTTCTGTTAATAAGATTGACTCCACTAGAGGAGTTTCAGGCCAGCATGAGATGAACTCACACATCCAAAGGACTCAGGAGAGAATGACTAGTCTTAAGCACCTTAATTCTGCTGCATACTGTCTGAAGAAGTCACTTAATATTTGAACCTCAGTTTTTTCATATGTAAAACAAGGACAGTCATATCGGTCCTTCCAACCTCACCAGGTCATTGGGTGGAAACTCCTTTGCTGAAGGTAGATGTCCTGTAGAAGTGTAGGCTGCTGGGTCTCCTTGTGCTGCTCACATCCAGTTCTGGCTGTCACCAGCCCCAGGACCCACCCTGCAGACTCCTTGGGTCAGGGACAAGCCCAGAGACCCACTAGGGACTGGGGTCCCTGGTTTGCAAGCTTGGTGAGATTATCCATTCCTGCCTCTCCATGTCCCCACTTCATTGCCAGCCAGGGGCCAAATCTTGCTGTTTCTCCCACCACAATCCCATCCATCCCCCTCTCTCAACTCCCACAGCCTTCATCCTAGTTCAGAGCCACATCAGCCCTTGCCTGGATTACTACAAAGGTCTCATAATTGGTCTCTTTGCTTCGAGCCTCTCCCCAGTCCAATATGTTCACCATGAGGTTGCCAAAGTGATTTCTCTTAAGTGCAGGTCTGTCCGTGTCATTCCTCTGCTCAATAAATTCCAGTGGCTCCCTACTGTCCCTTCGATCAAATCTAAACTCTTCTGTTTGACTTTTAAAGCCCTTCAAATCCTGGCTCCAGTTCATCTTTCCAGCCTGATGTTTCTCCCATCGCTACACTCTAGAGTCTCGCCAAACTGACCTCCTCGTCTCTGCCCCTCACTCATTTCTGTGTTTTTGCACTCGTACTCCCTCTTCTTCTCTGCCTCGTAGAATCCCTTCCAAATTCTACTACTCGATTCAAGGGGAAAGTTAAGTGAGTCTCTGGATTGAGAGCCAGACCTGGAGATGGGAGGTCCTGGGTTCAAACGTGGTCTCAGACCCTTCCTAGCTGCGTGACCCTGGGCAAGTCACTTAACCCCCAGTTGCCACTCTTCCGCAGAAAGGCAAGGGTTTAAAAAGATGATCCAAGCCCTGCCTATTCTGTACAGCCTTTCCTGATCGGGGATCAGTTGCTAGGGTCTGCCTCCTCTCAACTGCCTTGTGCTTATTTTGTGTTTATTCTGTAATCACACACGTATAGAGAGAAGTTAATCTTTGACCACTCCACCCCCCCCCTCCCAGTCCAGAAAGCCCTGAAGGTAATAATAAAGAGTTAATGAACAGGGTCATGTGAGAAACAAGACAGAGGACTAGATCTTTTCTCTGATCCCCGTGCCTTCTCAGCCTTCTCGAAAACAAAAATTGTGTTCCAAAGATAAAGCAGCTTCCCCTGTCTCCATGGGCTAGGTCACTCAGAATCCAAAAGAAGGGTGTAAAAACAACTGTAAGCTCCCTCAGCACCCCTCACCCATCTCCCAGGCCACCTCTCTCAGACCCAAGGACATGACACAAATTTAGAAGAAAATGGACTCTGATAACCTGGTACCCCCCTCCATCAATCCAGTGCCACGGCGCCCTGGCTCTAGCAGACAGAGGTTTCCTTGGGCCAGGACAGACAGATTAGCCAAAGCTCTTGAAGAGCAAAAGTCTGCCAGGTGCCACAATCCTGCAACACCGGAGATGCAAAGCTTTGACCTGGCAGGGCTCAGCCGGAGGACTGAGGAACAGAGAACGGGACGAGCCACCAGGGCAGGACGCTGTGTGTGTTTGGGGGAGACTCCACCGAGCCTGAGGGAAAGAATACAGCCCCCAGCTGGGGCCAATTCTGATTACCCAAAAGTCAGTTGGGGCCGAGAGCGAGGGATCTGTGAAATATGGCCTCCGTGTCTAGTAAACGAGTTCGGGCATCTAGGAATAAATACTGCAAAATGAAGGAAAACGATCCCACCCTGGATGAGACAGAGGACCCTGTGGAATTTGAGGAGAACATGGAAATACAACACACTGTCCTTGAATGGTTCGAAAAAGAAATGAGAATTATGAGAGCAGAATTGATGTTCTGAACAGCAAAAATAATGAGCAGAATAGAAAAAAATCTGCAATGAGAAGCCTCCCCAAAGAAACAAAGGAGAGAACAATGGATTGAGGATGTAAATACCCAGAAATGAAGGACAATCTACACTACAAGAAGAGAAATAAAAAGGCGATCTCGTTAGAAGAAAATATGCTTGGGACAACTAGGTGGCTCAGTGGATTGAGTACCAGACCTGGACATGTGAGGTCCTGAGTTCAAATGTGGCCTCAGATATTGCCTTGCTGTGTGACTCTGGGCAAGTTATTGAATCCTCATTGCCTAGGATCCTTACGGTTCTTCTGCCCTGGAACTGATTCTTAGTATTAATTCTAAGATAGAAGGCAAGAGATGTGTGTGTGTGTGTGTGTGTGTGTGTGTGTGTGTTTAAACCCTTTCCTTCATCTTAGAATCAATATTGTGTATTGGTTCTAAGGCAGAAGAGCAATAAGGGCTAGGCAATGGGGGTTAAGTGACTTGCCCAGGGTCACACAGCTAGAAAAAACAAGTTTTTTTTTTTTAATAAGAAAATATGCTCACTATGAAAGTAAACCATACTGATCTCGATGACAAGATGTATTGAGACAACCTAAAGTTCACAGATCTCCCAGGAGAACACAAAGGGACAAAAAAATCTTAACACCATAGTGAAAGAAATATAAGGAGAGATTTACCAAAAACTTCTGAACCTAGAAAATGAAATTCCAATTGAAAGAATTCATAGATTGCCTCCAGAAAAACAAAAAACAAAAGCCAAGGCTACAAACTCCAAGACACAGAGTGGTTAAATTTAACAATTCAATTTGGAAACCAGTTCTGCTAGCCATCCAAAGAAAGACCTTCAAATACACAGGAAAGGGCATGCAAATTACACAAGACTATTCTGTACCCACTAGAAAACGTAGGAGGCAATGGAATAAAGTGTTTTGAAGAGCAATGGAGCTCAGGCTACAAATCAGGGTGAACATTCGATAAAAGAGGGAGAGAGAGAGAGAGAGACACACACACACACACACACAGAGACAGAGAGACAGAGAGACAGAGACAGAGACAGAGGCAGAGAGACAGAGAGAGAGAGAGAGACAGAGTCAGAGAGAGACAGAGAGACAGATAGACAGACAGAGAGACAGAGAGAAAAGAGTTTAGAGCATTTTTAGAAAGAAAACCAGAAAAAAAAAAAGAAAGAAAGAAAAGCAGAACCAAAGAGATTGTGTGCTTCTGGAAAACCCCAAACAACAGAGATACAGGGGGAATGAATACATGTATAAAGAGTCACAGCAAGAGTGACAAACGAGACAACAGGGAAACTTTTTTCCCCCGAAATGTACAAGAGGAGACGGGGATAAGGGAGGAACTCCGAAAGAGTTTTCAGTGGCGTGGGAGAGGCTCAATGGACAGAACCTGGTAACACTCGGCCTACAGGTAAATCAATGCTTTGGGGTGGGGGACTAGGAAGCAGCATGGGAGTCTACTTGAAGGTCGGGGAGGGGAGCAGGGAATAGAGAAGCGTGGGATGGACTGAGTCAAATCAAGGGCTAGCATGGAGGGGAAGGGAAATGACTTTAACTTCTAAAAGAGAAGAGTCTACAGGAGAATAGGAGAGAAAAGGGGGAGATTGAAAGTGTTGGGGGCTGAGAAGAGGGTGAAGGGAGGGATACGGGGAAAGAAAGGAGATCCTACTTTGGTGATGGGAGGCGGTTTCTCTGATAAATGCTCCTAATGGGTAAAAAAGATAGTCAGTGAAGGGAATTTAGGGCTTTACACTGGATGAGACCAGAGGAAGTTGGTGTTGGAAAGCTCTACTAGTCCCCCGTGGCGAAGGACAGAGCTGGAACCCCTGGGGCGGAGGAGGGGAAGAGCATGGACACTGGGAAGAGATTTCAAGGCAAAAAAAAAAAAAAAAAAAAGGTAAGTGGTGGGGGAGGGTATTGATCAGTACCCCACCCTACCAAACCTGTGTATTGAACTGCTTTGTTGGGAGAGTAACCCTTAGGGCTTGCTCCATTTGTATATGTATATGCTGTTTCCCCCTACAGAATATAAGCACTTTGAAAACAGAAACTGTCATTTTTATCTTTCGCACTCACGCAGTGCCTGCCACTCCATAAAAGCAAGTTGATTTATTGATTGGGTAAGCAAAGAGAGACCCCAGGTGTAGAGGGGAGCCCCTGTGGTGAGGACTGTTACTGTGTGGCTTCGAGGAGGCAGAATAGATCATCTTTAGCCTCTTGGCCCTCCACCCTCCTCTAAGGGAGATTGTAATTCCTGCTAGGAGGGGAAGCAGGAGACTGGGGTTCCCAGGTGGCTTTGCTCTTCTCAGAGACAGACAGACAGAGGGAGAGAGAGAGAAGGAGAGAGGAGAGAGGAGAGGAAAGAGAAGATAGAAAGGAGAGGAGAAAGGAGAGAGAGGAGAGAGAGTGTGTACCAGGCTAGTATTATAGCTATCTGCTCCCTTAAATATTATTCATTGAGGGTATGAGATCAATTTGCTCTAACCTCTGATCTCTTTGTTGTTTTTGTTGGGGAGAAGGAGGACTCTAAGTTCTATAGCTAAAGCTTAACCTCTTTCCCACCAAATACCAGTTCCACCATGAATACATATACGGGATAGCAGAAATGGAGCCAAGGTGGTAGAGGAAAGGAAGTATTCTAGCTAAGCCCTCCTAATATCCCCCTCTAAATAATTTGGCAGCTAGGTATCTCAGTAGACAGAGAGCCAGGCCTGGAGATGAGAGAACCTGTGTTCAAATCTGTCCTCAGATACTTTCTAGCTATGTGACCCTGAGGAAGTCACTTAACCCCTATTGTCTCACCCTTAGGGCTCTTCCACCCAAGACAGAAAGTAAGAGTTTAAAAAATGAAACTGAATTCTAAAGTGGCAGAGCCAACAAAAGGTCAGGAGCCATTTTCCTAACCTAGGATAACTTGGGAGATCAGAGAGAGGGGGTTAGAACGGTGGGGCTCGGGCTGTCTAGGAGCACAGGTGGCTGCCACTCTAGCTATGAGCCTTGGAGGTTGTGGCTGCTATAGCAGCAACTGTACCAGGAGCACTCACTGTCCAAAGTAAATGGATTGAACATCTGGTCAGAAAAAGATTACAGGGGACCCGGTACTAGCATTAGGCACAGGAACAGGGGCCACTTGGCAACTCTGTTGCTCATTACTCAGTTCTGGGTCACAGTTCCAGGGAGGGAGGAGAGGAGGACCTGTGGTCAGTTAGAAGGGGCCCTTCCTGGGTAAAGTTGAAATTCCAGGGAGAAGAGGAGTTGTGGTCTTCCCGCTTAGGGAAGGACTGGAGCAGTTTCTTACTTAGATAAGACTGGAACACTGATCAAAAGACAGTGACCACATCTCTCCCTGGGTCACTTTGAAAGTAGCAAAAACATAGGAACCCCTCCAGAACTAGCTATGAGAACAGCAGGATGGAAAAGCCTAAAGCTTGGGACAGATGAGCAGAGCCCAACTCTAACATAAAGTCCAAAGTCAAGAAATAGTCTAGAAAAATGAGCGGAAAAACAACAAAGAACTTGACCATAGTTACTATGGTAACAGGGAAGCTCAAGACACAAACTCAGAAAAAAAAAAGACCTGAAAACCTCTACAAGCAAAGCCTTAAAAAAAAGATGCAAGTCCATCAAGAATTCCTAGCAATTAAAAGGATTTAAAAAAGGGGAGGCAAGGTTATTTTAGAAACCAAAGAAGAGTGGTGAAGAAAAAAAAATAAGAAAGTAAATGAGGGCAATGCAAGAAAATTATGAAAAAAGAATGAACAGCTTGTTTAAAAAAAGGCATCAAAAATACTAAGAAAAATAATGCATTAAAAACAAGATTAGTCAAATGGTAAAAGAAGTAGAAAACATCACTTAAAATAATTTTTTAAAAAGCAGAATTGGTTAAGTAGAGCCATGAGACGTCAAGAAGTGATCAAATAAATTCAAAAGAACGAAAATATACAAGAAAATGTGAAATATCTCATTGGAAAAACAGACCTAGAAAATAGATCAAGGAGATATAATTTAACAATTATTGGACTATCAGAAAACCATGTTCAGAAAAAGAGCCTAACTCATTTTAAAAAATTGCAAAGGAAAACTTCCCAGATATCTTAGAAAACCAGAGGGCAAAATAGAAATTGGAAGGATCCAACAATCACCACCTGAAAGAGATCCTAAAATGAAAACTCTCAGGAATATTATAGTCCAATTCCAGAGCTTCCAGGCCAAGGAGAAAATATTACAAGCTGCCAGAAACAAACAATTAAAATACTAAGGATCACACAAGATTTAGCAGCTATCACAATAAAGAAGTAAAAGGACCTAGAATATTCCAAAAGGAAAAGGAGCTAGGATTACAATCAAGGACAATAATCCTACAGGAGAGGGGGTGGTACGGAGAATGATATTTCATGAAATAGAAGACTTCCAGGCATTCCTGAGGAAAAGACCAGAGTTGAATAGAAAATTTGACATTCAAGCACAAAAGAGGCTTAAAAAGGTAAAACATGAGTGAGAGATCCTGAGGAACTTGATATGGTTAAATTGTTTATATTCCCAAATGGAAAGATGAGACATGTAACAACCAAGAAATTTATCACCATTAGGTAGTAGGTGTCTTGCTTAGACAGAGAGTATGGATGTGATTCTATTATGTTGGGATAGTCTCAAAAGAAAAACGGAAGGATTAAAAAGAGGAATGTATTGGGAAAAGGAGGAAGGTAGAGGAAGAATGGGGGAAATTATCTCAAATAAAAGAAACACATAAGGAAGGGTTTTTATAAGGGAAGGGAAAATGGGGGTGATTGGACTATGCTTGAACCTCACCATCATCTGAACTGGTTCAAAGAAAGAAGAATGTGCATGTATACACACACACATATATGTGTGTGTGTGTGTGTGTGTGTGTGTGTGTGTATCTTTACACATCCATACACACTCAGTCGGGTATAGAAATCCATCTTATCCAATAAGAAATCAGAGAGGAAGGGACTAAGAGAAAGAAGGTGCTTGATAAGAAGAAAAGTCTGGTTAAGAGAGGCAATGAAGAGAAGCAAAACAGACTTTTGCAGAAGGATGAAAGAGAGGGAGGGAGAAAGAGGAAGAAACATAAGATAATAGGATAGAGGGAAATGCACAGTTAGCAATCATAACTGTGAATGTGAATAGGATAAACTCATCCATAAAATGGAAACAGGGAGCGGACTGAATTAGAAACCAGAATTTAAAGATATATCATTTACAAGAAACACCCCTGAAACCAAAAGATCCACACAGAATTAAAATAAAGCAAAATTTATCATTCTTCAATTAAATTTTTTAAAAGGCAGGGATAGCAATTATGAACTCAGATGAAGCAAAAACAGATCTTATTAGAAGGGATAATCAGGAATAACATTAAGTACATTTTACTTAAAAGTACTATAGACAATGAAATAATATTGCGTGCACGCGCATGTGTGCATGCTCCAAATGGCATAGTATCCAAATTCTTCCAAAAAGTTAAAATGAATTTCAGGAGGAAATAGTGCAACTATACAAATGAGAGATCTCAACTTATCCTTCTTAGAACTAGATGAATCTAACCATAAAATAAATAATAAAGAAGTTAAAAAGCTGAATAGAATTTTAGAAAAGTTAAATAGGATGAACTTTGGAAGAAAAATAAATAGGAACATAAAGGCATATGCCTTTTTTCTCAATTATCCCTGCATATCCAAATGCAAAAAAAAAAAACTACATACAGTATTAGGGCACAAAAACCTCACTAAGAAATGCAGAAAAGTAGAAATATTAAATGCACCCTTTTGGGATCATAATTCAATAAAAATTACATTCAATAAAGGGTATTGGAAGCATAGATTAAGAATTAATTGGAAATTAAATAATCTAAAACTAAAGGATGAGTGAATCAAATTAAAGATAATGACAATAAGAAAACAACCCAAAATTTGTGGGATGCAGCCAATGTAGTACTTAGGAGAAATTTTATATCTCCATCTCCAAAAGCTTACATTAATAAAAGAGAGAAAGAGCAGTGAATCGGGCATGAAACTAAAAAAAAAAAAAAAAAAAGGTCAAAAAAAGGAAAAGAACAAAATTTAAATTCCCAATTAAACGCCAAGATAGAAATTCTCAAAATGAAATAAGAGGTTAATAAAATTGAAAGATTTTTGTAAAAAAGAACTAATTAATTAAAGCAAGCATTAATTTGGGTGGGGAGGGTGGATAAATTATTGGTTAATTTAATTAAAAAAAAAAAAGAAGAAGAAGTAGGGCAGTTAGGTGGCTCAGTGGATTGAGAGCCAGACCTAGAGATTGGAATTCAAATTTAGCCACAGATACTTCCTAGTTGTGTGATCCTGGGCAAGTCACTTAACCCTCATTGCATAGCCTTTACCACTCTTCTACCTTGGGACCAATACATAGTATTGATTCTAAGATGTAAGTTAAAGTTTTTAAAGAAAGAAAAAAGAAAACCAAATTACTGGTATCAAAATTGAAAAATATGAATTTGTCATTAATGATGATGAAATTAAAGTAATTATTAAGAGCTGTTTTGCCCAACTTTACACCAATAAAACTGACGATCCAAATGAAACAGATGAATATTTACAAAATTATAAACTGTTCACATTAAGAGAACAGGAAATAGAATACATAAGTAACTCTATCTTAGGAAAAAGAAATCAAGCAAGTCATAAATGAGCTCCCTAAGGAAAAAACCCTAGTACCAGATGGATTTACATTCAAATTCTACCGAGCATTTGAAGAATAATAAATTCCAATACCATATAAACAACTTGAAAAAGTAGGTAAAAGAATCCTACCAAATTCCTTCTATGATACAGATATGGTTTTGATACCTAAACCAGGAAGAGCAAAAACAGAGAAAGAAATCTTTAGATCAGTTTTCCTAATGGATATTAATACAAATTTAAAAAAAATCTTAACAAGGAGATTATAGCAATATATCATACACTATGACCAGGTGGGATTCATAACAAGAATGCTGGGCTGATTCAATATTAAGAAAATATAAGTATAATTGACTTTATCAATAACAAAATGGAAACAACAATCATACAATTATATCCTTTGGACAAAATACATCACTCATTCCTTTTAAAAACACTAGAGAATGGAGAAAAAAGTGGAGCTTTTTTTTCCCCTTTTTTTGGGTTTTAATTTCCTTTTTTGTTACATTTTGAGTTCTAACTTGTTTCCCTCCCTCCTTCCTACCCCTGCATTAGAGAAGGCAGATATTTGAAATGGATAGAAATGTGGAGTCATACAGTAAATACTTACATGTATCCGTTCTTTCTCTGGAAGTTGACAACATTTTTCTTCATAAGTCCTACATAGTTGATCCGAACGATCATATTACTCAGAATAGCTTAATTATTCACAGTTACTCTTCAAACAATATTGCTATTGCTGAAGACAACATTCTCTTGGTTCTGTTCGTTTCACTCTGCATTATTTCATGCAAGTCTTTCCATATTTTTCTAAAGCCAACCCGTTTATCATTTCTTAGAGCACAGTAGTATCCCATCATGATCATATGTTACAACTTATTCAACATTCTCCAACTGATGAACATCCCCTCAATTTCCATTTCTTTACCACCACAAAGAGAGGTACTAAAAATATATTAGAATATAAGTTATTTTCCTTTTTCCATGATCACCTTGAGAAATAGACCTAATAGTGGTATGCTCTCTGGACATAATTCCAAATTGCTCTCCAAAATGGTTGAATCAGTTCACTATTCCACCATAATCCTTTCCAACAGCTGTCATTTCCTCTCATCACTTTTAAGCAATCTGCTAGGTATGAGGTGATACCTCAAAGTTGTTTTAATTTTACATTTCTCTAATCAATAATGATATAGAGCATTTTAATATAACTATATTTAGCTTTGATTTCATCTTCCAAAAACTGTCTGCTCCTCACCTTTGACCATTTATCAATTGGAGAATGGCTCATATTCTTAAAAATTTAACTCTGTTCTCTATACAGTTGAGATATGAGGCCTTTATCCAAGAAATTGTGAAAAAAATTTTTCCCCCGATTTTCTGTTTTCCTTTTCATCTGGGCTACATTGGTTTTATTTGTACAAAACCTTTTTAATGTAGCTAGACTTTATCTATTTTATATCCCACAATGCAAGAGCTTTTCTGTCTGAAGTAGTATCTATCTAAAACTAAGAGCAAGCATTACCTGTACAAGAGATAAACTAGAAAATTTTCTAATAAGATTACAGGTAAAGTGAGGATGTCCATTATCTCATTATTATAATAGCATCATACTAGAAATATGGTGATAAGACAAGAAAAAAGAAACGGAAGGAATATGAATAGATAAGGAAACATTTATTCCTCTTTGTAGATGATCCAATGGTATCCTTAGAGAACCCTAGAGAATCAACTAAAAAAACTAGTCGGAAAAATTAACAACTTTAACAAAGTCGCAGGACATAAAATAAATCCACATAAGTCATCAGCCTTTCTATATCCTTCCAATAAAATCCAGCAGCAAAAGATAGAAAGAAAAACTCCATTTAAAATAACTGCAGACATGATGATACATGTATAACCCAGATCGAATTGCTTGCCAGCTCTAGGAAGGAGGAGGGAAAGGAACAGAGGGAGACAATTCAGATAATATAACTTCAGAAAACTTACCTGGAAATGTGTTGTTATGTATAATTGGCAAAATAAAGTATCTTTAGAACACATGGGTTGATGTGGACATGATTGGGGATGTAGACTCGAAACTACCACACCAATGCAACTATCAACAATTTGGAAATAGGTCTTGATCAATGACACATGTTAAAACCAGGGGAAATGTGCATTGGTTATGGGAGGGGGGAGAGGTCGGGGGTGAAGGGGAAAATAAGAACATGAATCATGTAACCATGATAACTTTTCTAAAAAAATAAAAATTATTCAAAAAATTCAAAAAAACAAAGTATCTTAAAAAAAAACTACAGACAATATAAAATATTTGCAAGTCTGTCTGCCAAGACATACCAAGAAACTATATGAACACAATTACAAAATGCTTTTCACACAGATAAAGGCAGATCTAAACACCTGGAAAAATATTAATGGCTCACGGGTAGGCTGAGCTAATATAATAAAAATGACAATTCTACATAAATTAATTTACTTATTCAGTACCATACCAACTAAACTACCAAAGAACTATTTTATAGAGCTAAGGAAAATAATAACAAAGCTCATTTGGAAGAACAAAAGGTCAAGAATATCAAGGGAATCAATGGGGGAAATAATGTGAAGGAAGGCAGCCTAGCAGTACCAAATTTCAAACTATATTACTAAGTGGTAATTATCAAAACAATCTGGAAGTGAGTGACCAAGAAAACTGAATGATGGTTCAGATTATATACAAAATATATAGAGGTATGACCACAGTAATTTAGTGTTTGATAAACCCAAAGATCCAAGCCTTGGGAGTAAGAACTCTCTCTTTGATAAAAAGTGGAAAGCAGTCCGGCAGAAACTATATATTGCTCAACTCTTGCACTATATACCAAGATAAAGTAGATGTGTTTATGGTTTAGACATAAAAGGAGATATCATAAGCAAGTTAGGAGTGAATATGTAATAAATTACCTGTAAGATCTATGGATAGGGGAAGATTTTATGACCAAACAAAATACAGAGAACATCAGAGGAGTAAATGGATAATTTTGATTTCGTGGAATTAAAAGGTTTTGCATAAACGAACCAATACAACTGATATCAGAAGGAAAGCAAGAAACTAAGAAAACATTTTTATAGCAAGTTTTTCTGAGAAAGGCCTCATCTCTCAAATATTCAGGAAACCGAGTCAATTTTATACAAAAATACGAGCCATTTCTCAGTTGATAACTAGTCAAAGGACATGAACAAGCAGTTTTCAGAAGAAATCAAAGCTATCAAAAGTCATATGAAAATTATCTAAATCATTAATAATTAGAGATAGTAAATTAAAACAACTTCGGAAGTATTCACCTCCCACCTATCAGATTGGATAAAATGACGGAAAAGGAAAATAACAACTATTGGAGGGGATATGGAAAAATAGGGGCATATTTTGTTGGAGTTGTTAATTGGTCCAACAATTCAGGAAAAGAATTTGGAACTTTGCCCAAAGGACTATAAAACTTAGCATATCTATTCACTCAATAATACCACTACTAGGTCTGTATCTCTAAGAGATAAAAGAATAAGGAAAAGGACCTGCTGAATACAAAAATATTTATAGCTGTTCTTTTGTAGAGGCAAAGAATTGGAAATTAAGGGGATGCATATCAGTTGGGGAAATGGCCGAACTAGTTGTACCATGTGTTATGGTTGCGTTGGAATACTACAGTGTTATAAGAAATGATGAAGGGTACGATTTCAGAAAAACCCGGGAATACATGAAATGATGCAAAGTGAAGTGAGCAGAACCAGAAAACTCTACAAAGTACCAGCTATATTGTAGTAATAATGATTCATGACAACTGCAAAGGACCCATCATGAAATATGCCATTCACTTCCAAAGAAAGAACGGATGAATGCTTTTTTTCTCTTTATTTTTCTTGTTTTATTTTGTTTTCTGCAACATGGCTAAGGTGGAAATGTTTTGCATGACTTCGCGTGTATAATAGAAATCAAAGTTCTTGCCTTCTCAGTAGGCAAGGGTGGTGCAGAGCGGTGGAGAGAATTTGAACTTAACATTTTACAAAGGAATGTTGAAAATAAATATTTTAAGAGAACATTTTTCAAAATGAATATTAAAAATCAACTCAAATCTATGAGTAAAAAAAAAAAGAGAGAATGGGAAAGAAACCAATTTATCGAAATCAATAGCAAGATTGAGGAAACTGCTGTGCTGCCGATTTCAGGAATTGTTCAGCCACTTCTGAAGACAATGGCTGGGGCACCACGGGCAAACTTGGACTAGGCCGCTAAAGCCACTTCACTGTCCAGCCAAAGAGAGAGTGGACAGGCTGTCAAGGAGGAAAGGAAGGAGGAAGCTCTGTTGAACCTGCCCCTGGGCCAGCCAGCCCACAGAGCACCGACAGGCGCTAAAACCTTTTATCAGTGAGCTGACAGGCAGAGCTAGATGGATGTATCTGCGTCCCATGCTGAAGGAGAACCAGCTCACTTAAGATGGGAAAACAGAGCTTTTGAGGCAGAAATGACTTGCTTAAATTCATAAACGAGAGAATAAATACCAGACAATACAAACTGAAGTGGCTCTCCTGTTGCGGAAGAGATTAACTCAACTCAACCAAGATAGTCCTGGATCTCACCCAAGGGAAAACTCCCCAAAGTCTCTAGAGTAGCAAACTGGAGCTAAGGACACGTTAGAGACTGCTGGATTCTCTCATGTCTTCCCAGAGTTTATTTTTTTTTCCTTCAGCAATCTGAAGTGAAGTTGGCCTCTTCCGTCTTTCTTCCCAAAGCTGGAAGTCAGAAGTGCCCTGAGTCCCCGAGCTTAAAGAACATCGGGGGAAAAAAACAACAAATAAAATTTAAAATAAAAGAACATCGAAGACTTGAGCTAGAAGAGTCCGGAAGAGAACTTGCTTTAGGCTGGAGCTCTCTGCCTCTAATCAACTCTGCCCCACCCCTCCTGAAGGGCAGGAAACAGTTTGAGCATAAAAGGAATTGTGCATTTGCTTGCGGGTGATTTGTTCATCTGATAGGCTGGAGGCGGAGGCGATCAGCATATGATTGGACCTATGGGAAGTGAAGCTGTTTGGCTAGATTAAAGGAAAGTGTTCAGCCAGGAGCCATACAACAGTAGCAGTGGCAGCTGCCGCAGAATAAACTGTAGCAACAGCGATGGGGGCAGAACATATAGTAGATGTGGTAGTGGCGGCGGCGGCGGTAGAATTGAAGGAGCTGTGGTGGTAGAACGGTAGCGGTGGTGGCAGAGGTAGCCGCCACGGCGGTAGAACAGTAGCGACAGTGGCAGCCGTGGGCGTATTGATGATGGCAGCGGGAGAATCATAGTGGCTGCGGCAGCGGCAAAACAGTAGCAGCAGCTGCGGAGGCAGCATTACAGAAGAGCAGTGGAGCAACAGGATAGCCACAGCGGCAGAACCAAGGTGACAGCAGCAGAAAAATGGCTGAACCACAGCTGCGGAGGCAGAACAGTGGAGGAACAGCTACGGCAGCGGCGGAACAGACAAGCTTCAGCCTCGGCAGCGCGCGGCCGCAGAGCGGTCCCTCTGCCTTATCACAGCACACTGTGTTGTAGAAATGAGCCAAGAACCTTGGATAGGGGTCCTCTGTGCACCTCAAAGAGGCAGCTACACCACTGGTCTGACATTCTCGGTCATTAGAGATCTTACTGCTGTGCCTCTGGGTGGCGGCGGCAGCGGTGGCCGCTGTAGTGGTAGCTGCTGCAGCGGGGTAGCTGCTGC
The DNA here is from genome assembly GCF_016433145.1 of Gracilinanus agilis. Classification (NCBI taxonomy): domain Eukaryota; kingdom Metazoa; phylum Chordata; class Mammalia; order Didelphimorphia; family Didelphidae; genus Gracilinanus; species Gracilinanus agilis. Next base: position 529,298,987 of record NC_058131.1, on the reverse strand, counting down.
AGCGGTAGTCGCTGTAGCGGTAGCCGCAGGGTCAGCTGTGGCTGCCGCTGCTGCTGCGGCGGCGGCGGCGCAGCAGCGGCTAGTATTGCCTATAATTCAGGCGAACCCTGCCGGGGCTGCGGCAGCAGAGACTTTGTGTGGGATGGTTAGGCTCCCGCTTCCAGTTTCAAGTTTTTTCAAGGTAAAATGACACATTTATTTACATTTTCCGGTGCATTGTGAGCAGTGTCTATCCCCATACTTCACGCTTCCCACTCCCGCCTTTTGGGCCATGGAGAACTAGTGAGCAGGTAGCGAAGCAGCGGCAGCGGAGGTAACCTCTATCCTCTATTGTAGTATTTATGTATTTCTTAACCATTTTACCTGTGTAAAACTGTGCTATGGCTTTTTATTAGGTTCCTTGCTTTTTTCAAATTTAAAGATTTTAAGTTTATCACTTAAATTTGTGTTTTACCCAACCCCATTTTCTTCATAAGCCTTATAGTTTTTTTTAATTTAAACATTTATTAATATTCATTTTTAACATAGTTACATGATTCATGCTCCTACTTTCCCTTTCATCCTCCGCACTCCCCCCACCCATGGCCGATGCACATTTCGCTTATAGTTTTTATTTCCTGATTTTTTTAGGAACTTATACGTATGTCACCTAATGGTAGAAATAGCTATACTTATTTTCTTTGTAACCCTAGGCAAATGAATTTGCTTTTCCAAGCCTCAGTTGCCTTAGTATAAAGTGCAGATGATAATAATAGCACCTCCCTCACAGAGTAGTACGGATCAAATGAAATAATGTATATAAATAGATTTGCAGACCTAAAAGAATACATAAATATCAGCTATTATTATTATCCAGGGTCCAGATTTAATGACAGAAAAAAGTAACTAAAGGTTCCCAGCTTAAATTCAAATTATATCTTAGGCACTGGAAGAAACATTTTCTGTAAGCCAAAATTGTTGTACAGGTAATAATTGACAGTTTCAAATGACTTGTTTATTAATTTTTTAAATGGTTGTTTAATATACTTACCATTCATGGATAAACACATTTCATCCCTGTTCCCTTGCAGTTTTAAGATAATGTCCCCATTCTTGGAGTGTTCACTTTTCTACAGTCAAGTCTATATTCAGTTAAGGTATTTTCATTAAAGAGTACCAATTTGAAAGGTTCAAACATACTCTATTCCCCTACATTTCAATCTTGTCTTCCATTCTGACTTTCAAATCAACAACAGAACAAAAGGAAAGGAGGTGTCCCCTACAGAGTAACTGATATGAGAAATTAGCATCTCAAGGTTCTGATAAACAATAGTTAAGGAATACACTTAGTTCTTATTCATTTCCACTTGAAAGCTGCTGGTAGTTGTCCTAAAAAAAACAAACAAAACCCAAAGTCCAAGCAGAGTGTCTCTAGCTTTTTTCTTGTAAATATCACATTATTGAATGGAACTTTCTAATCCATTCTCTTAAACTTTCACACTCACAGTTTTGATAGTTAATCAATCACTTGTTTCCTTCCATTCTATTCTCTTATAGTCTTTCTTCATTACATATCTTGCTCTCTGGTCATTTAAAATTGTTACCCCTTAGGGGGCAGCTGGGTAGCTCAGTGGATTGAGAGCCAGGCCTAGAGACGGGACGTCCTAGGTTCAAATCCGGCCTCAGACACTTCCCAGCTGTGTGACCCTGGGCAAGTCACTTGACCCCGATTGCCTACCCTTACCACTCTTCCACCTATAAGTCAATACACAGAAGTTAAGGGTTTAACATTTAAAAAAAATTATTAAAAAAAAATTGTTACCCCTTCCCTCTTTTCCTTTAACCTTTTCTTTGCTAACCCCCCTCTCCAGACTTAGGGTTTTTTCGGCTAATAACTCATATCTCCCTGAATCTAAACTCTCTCATATTTTCCTCTCTCACTATTCTGTTCTTTTCTGTATCAATATAGAGTTGCCGATATCAAACTCTTTGGGTATATTCCAACCCTCTTTTTCTTTTTTAAAACTATTATTCCAAATGCTTACAAATCTGAACAAAATGAGTGTTTCTGTATATGAAGAAAAAAATTACACCAATGAAATCGCAGATCTCCTGTATGTGTAACTTACTTTTCTTTTTTTAAATTTTTTATAAACCCTAATATCTTTATATGTATCCTTCTATATTAATTTTATTTGTTACAGGGCTAGGCAATGGGGGTCAAGTGACTTGCCCAGGGTCACACAGCTAAGAGTGTCTGAGGCCAGATTTGAACCTAGGACCTCCAGTTTCTAGGCCTGGCTCTCAATCCACTGAGCCATCCAGTTACCCCTTACTTTTCTTCATATGTACATAACAGATCCCATCCACTAGTGTCCCAATCCTTCCCTATCCTTTTCGCATCACACATATATATCATCATGGAGGTCAACTACATATAAATTAAGTCTTTCATATTTTATCTTTCTGTTCACTTTCTGGAGGTAACTTTCTTAGTTTATTCTTATAGTTTTAGTTCTGTGGCTGTGTATAACATTCTCCTGGTTCTACTAATTTCACTGTTCTTTCCAGGTTTTTTTAAAATCTATTTAGTTATTATTTCTTATGGCACAGTAGTATTCTATCACAATCATGTAACCCAAATTTTTTATCCACTCTACTCTCATTTTTCAATTAGAAAAAAAAAATTTAAACCAAGATCTATCCCTATCTCTCTATGTCTTTACTATAATTGATAAAGCAAGAAAAAAAAATCCCTGTTGCAAAACAAATTTTTGCATTGGCTTTGTAACTTATATAGTTTATATATATTAACATCATAACATAACAAAACAAAATTGCATTTTATAATTACATATTGGTAACAATACTAAATTATAAATATATATGTATATAAATTATATATAAATCATATGGCCAATGCAGGAATCTGTTATGTGTTCTAAATGTACACACACGCACATATAGTCATACACATGTATGTTACACATCACGTGTGTACGTATACATGTATGTGTGTATCGTTCTGCAATGAGTCCATCACCTCTTTATCTGATTATTGTTGAGCAGAGTTCCTAAGTCTTTCAAAGTCACTTGGCTATATAATATAGTTTTTATTGTATAAATTATGCTCTTGACTCCCCTTACTTCATTCTATATCACTTCATACAAGGCTTCCCAGATTTCTCTTAAACCATCTCCTTCGTCATCATGTCTTACAGTCCATCAGTACTCCATCACATTGATATACCATAACTTGTTCATCCATTCCCCAGTTGATCAGTACTCCATCGGTTTCCAATTCTTTGCCACCACAAAAAGAGTTGCTATAAATATCTTTGTACATATGGATCCTTTTATTCTTTCTTTGATCTCTTAGTGATAGTGTAACTAGTCAATAGGAATGCACAGTTTAATAGCTTTGGAGGCATGCTTGCAAAGTGTTTTCCAGAATGCTTGGACCAGTAAATTTGTAATCATGGGCCAGTCACTTAACCTTCCACTGCCTCAGCTTCCTCATCTGTAAAATGGGGTTAATAATGGCACTCACCTTATAGGATTATTGCATGTATCAAAAAAGATAATTTAGAGAGATCGTTGCTTGATGACACTTGAGCCATTAAATAAATCACTTACCCAGATTCACACAACTATTATATAGGTATGTAAGGTGTCTAATAAATGCTTGTGAATTGACTAATTGATTGATATAAGTATGCATGTATGTAATGACGCTAGATCATTTATGTTGGGCACATTGAAAAACTTAAAGCACTATATAAACGTTAGCAAATTAAGTCATCTAGACATATAGTCATCCATCCATCTTGCACCGATTAAGCACCTACTAGGTGCGAGACACTGTGCTAAGTGCCAAGGACAAAAAGACGAAAACGATATAGTTAGTTCTCTGCTGGAAGGCACCTCCAGAGAGGCTGCAGCCTCTCAAGATCACAGAGTTTATTTACATGGTCAATAGTTATAGACACAGACCAAATGGACCATTTTAATAGAACTGCGCGTTCCCTTATGAGGCATTAGATGAGATGGTATGATATAGTGGAGAGTACAATGAGACTAGGAGTCTGGAGACCTGGGTTCCGAGTCCTGGTCGTGCCACGAATGAGCTCTGTAACCTTGGGCAGGTCGCTTCACTGACGGGCGCTGACGTCCCTGCCCTACCTGAGTGATGGACTTTTTCAAGTAATCAAATAAGATATGTGAAAATGCTTTGTGACGGTTAAAGATTTCTAGATACAAAGTGAGATAAATTTACTGTTTATCTGACCTCTGGCATGTCATTTCGTTGTTGTTGTTTTTAACCCACCATCCAGGGAATTCAGTCAGACAAGTCTCATGAGTTTGCACGCACAAACACAGCAAACACGACGAGAGCTTCTGCTCTATAAACCTAGCCCCAAGCGCGGCGAGCTCCAAGCACTTAACGTAGCTGAGACTCAATTTTCTCATCTATAATACTCGTCATTGACTCTCCTTTCCTGATTTCTATTTGGGTAACTATTTGTATATGGGGCACACAGTTATACTTTTTCTATATGAGATAATTCTACTTATATATGAAATATAACTACATAGATAAATATATCTTTATATGAATATAACTATATGTAAACTTTACCAATATGTACATGAGATATACATGATATATCATCTATATGTGAAATATATATCTATAAATATAGGTGAAATTTATCAACCTATAGATTCATGAAAGATATATAGGATATATAATTGTAAGAGGGGGGAAAGGGGTTTTTTGGGTTCAATATATTAAAAGATGGTCGCCAGAGGACTGAACAATTATCGATCCTCAATTAAGAGTAATCTCAAGTCAAAATGGACTTTTATGGAAGTTTATTTACAATTAAGAAGAGAGAGGAAATAAGGAAATAAGAATCTAACCCAGTAGGTAATTTACTAAGATCCTCTAATTAATCCAGGTAGATCTAATTAACCCTCAGCGGAGAGTCAAAGGGCCAGAGATCCGGAGGTGACTGAAGCAGTGTAGGCTTAATCTAATTATCACATAATTTATGTGTGAAATATAGCTCTATAAATATAGGTGAAATTTATCAATCTGTAGATAAATGAAAGATATATAGGATATATATCAATATGTAAAATATCATATATCTGTAAATATATGTAAATGTATCAATATATAGATAGATGAAACATATACACTATGTGTGAAATATAGATCTATAAATATATGTGATATTTATCAGTATATAGAGGAAAGATACAGGATATCTATATGTGAAATATAGCTCTATAAAAGTATGTAAAATGTATCCATATATAAATAGATGAAAGATATACATGACATGTCTATATGCAAAATATAATCTACTATAAATATATATATATATTTATATAAATATATATACTATAAATATATAAAATGTATCAATATATAGATAGATGAAAGATACATAGGATGGATATCTATATGTGAAATATAGATTTATAAATATATGTAACACTTATCAATATGTAGATAGATGAAAGATATACATGATATATCTATATATAAATATCATCTAGCTACAAATATATGTAAAATGTATCATTATATAGATAGATGAAAGTTATACAGGATAGATATCTATATGTGAAATGTCATAGATCTATAACTATATGAAATATATGTATTTCAGTTTCTCAGGAGCAACCGTTTTGGGGAGTAGGTAGTACATGCCCAGAGAAGAAAGTCAAAGCGGAATTTTTAAACACTGGCTTCCATTCACCAGCTGTGTACCTTAAATCCCAAATTCACTGTAGTGTTGTTCCGCTTGGGACCTGCTGTAAGTCTGAAATCCTGAGTTGCCAAAGAGGCCTCAAGAGAGATTGCTGTTCATTTCAAATAGCTGTGAGAGCCACGTCGTCAAAGAGATGCACACTGTGATTCTGGGAAATTCTGGTACCTAGCTATGATTCATCTCGTGATGTGTCATCCTTGTGAGAGTCTAAATTCAGTAAGGCCACGGCTCCTTGATAGAGATCAGAGGCCCTGGGGAGGTGTGGAGTGGGGGTGGAGAATGCCTGCACGCATGAGTCAGACGGAACAGCAGCCCCTCAGCTGGGAAATCAGATACGCCAGTGAAACGTTTTGGAAGCATATTTCTTTCAAATTAGTAAAAAAATAAATAAATAAATGCTAGTGGGTGATCTTTGTGGATAATTAAAGCCATCTGTTGAGCCTGATCATCTATCAGACAAGTGTCCTCGTTCAGACAGATGCCTGGGTTTCTAAATCATAGGATTGTAGATTTAGTTAGAAAGGAACTAATTAGAGGTCACGTTGTCCAACCCACTTGTTCTACAGATGAGGAAACTGAGGCCCAGGGGTTCGCCCCAGATCACATGGCTCGTAAATCTTTTCCTGAAGCATTTGGAGATTTGTCTGGGGTCAGTAGAGCCAGGATGTGTCCATAGCCGGACCTTGAACCTAGGTTCTCTCAGCTTCAAGGCTAGTTTCTCTATCCACTATATCACAATCTGTCTCTATAAACAAAGATAAGAAAGAAAAAATATTGCAGTATTTCAATTCAACAAGCATTTCTTTAAGTACTTATGATGTGCAAGGCTAAGTTCAAGGAAAACAAAGACAAAAAAAAATAACCAAATACAAAGTAAGGGGGGTGGAGGTTGGGGGGGGGGGGAGAGTTACTAACAATTAAAGAGATCAGGCTCTCTTGATGGAGGTGGTATTGGAGCTGAGCCTTGGAGAAAGCAAGGAATTTTAAAGAAAAACAGAGATGAAGAAGGAGAGAATTGTAGGCATAGTAGCGTTGCAGTTTGTGCAGAGGCATGAAGATAAAAGATAAAATGTTGGGTACAAGGAATAATAATAATAGCAAACATTTATATAATGCTTACTATGTGCCAGACTCTGCGCTAAGCACTTTACAATTATTATCTCATTTGATCCACACAACAACTCTGGGATGTCAGCCCTATTATTACCCCATTTTACAGAGGAGACACCAAGGTACAGACATTAAATGACTTGCGTAGGGTCACATAACTAGACCAGTTTTGAATTCAGATCTTCTTGATTCCATGCCCAGTGCTCTAATCAAATGTGCCACCTAGCTGCCCCAAGAAGATCTGGTTTCGAGTGTTGCCTTTAATACTTACTAGCTGCACAACTATGGACAGGTCGCTTATCTGCTCAGGGCAGTTAATTTCTCTGTCTGTAAAATAGGGAGAATAATATCTGTAGTATTTAGTTCAGGGGGTTGCCTAATGAGGTGATGTATATATAAGGCACTAACTTTCCTGTATATCTGAAATCCAAAAGTATTATGTAAATATCCATTATTATTATTTCTCATCCTTTTTTTTTTTTCTGACTTCGGATAGGAAAGGTCCCCAAACAAATTGCTCTCCTAGTATTCTTTTCTTTGGAATACTCTTTGGACTCTTGCACAGATCAATAAAGTAACTACTTCTTGTAACTGAATAAAATTACCCTGAAAGCACCTTCAAGAAAAGCCCAGCAAAAGACAGGCAAACCTTATTATTAATATAGAATGTAAGTGCCTGGAGGACGGGAACAATTTCATTTTTGTCTCTTTATTCCTAGCACCTAACCTAGTGACTAGGGCGTTGTAGGAGCTTAATAAATGCTTGACATTCAATTGAATTATTATTAGAGTATTAAAAGGTTGTCTATGAAGTCACTAATGCCCCCAAATTATAACCATGCTTTGAAACACGCCAGAGTCGAGGAGGGATATAAAAACAAGGCAACTGGTACAGAGGTCCAATTACCAAAGATTTGTTGGCTCAGAAAAGAGTCTGCAAATTGAGAAGCTTCCTAGATCCCAGCTCGAGCTCACACACACACGCAAACACAGCCACATAAAGAGATCTTCATTCATGCGTGCACACGTACACATACAGTCCATGGTTACCAGTGAGGAGCTCACGTGTGATAGGAGAGGGGGTGGGGCTGGGGGGGACAAGGAGCAGCTCAGCTTTTGTCGTCAGCAGCTTCTGCGTGTGTGTCTGCTGCTGCTAATTGTATCTGCTTATTTTACTGAATCCTTTCTTTCTTTCTTTCTTTCTTTCTTTTCTTCACCCTCCTTCCCTCCCTCCCTCCCTTCCTTCATCCCTAACTTCCCTCCTTTCCTCTCTTCCTGCCTTCCTGCCTTCCTCCCTCCTTCCCTTCCTTCCTCCCTTCCTTCCTTCCTCCCTTCCCTTCCCTCATTTCCTTCCTTCTTTCCTTCCTTCCTCCCTCCCTCCCTCCTTCACTTCCTTCTCCCTTCCCTTCCCTTTCCTTCCTTCTTTCCTTCCTTCCTTCCTTCCTCTCTCTTTCTCTTATTTTCTCTCTCTTCTATCCTTCCTCCCTTCTCTTTCTTTCTCCCTTCCTTCTTTTCATTCTTCCTTAATTTGTTTTTTTCTTCTTTCCTTTCATTTTTCTTCCTTTTCCTTCATCTTTCTCTCCTTTCCCTCTTTCTCTCTCCCCCTCTCTTTCTTCTCTTCCTTTCTTCCCTCCTTCCTTTCTTTCCTTCATTTTATTTTAAAATTTCCTTCCTCCCTTCTTCATTTCCCTTCCTTTTCCTTTCTTCTTTTTCTTTCCATTCTTTCCTTCCTTTCATTCTTTCTTCCTTCCTTTTCCTCTTTCTTCACCTCTTTTTTGTTTCCCTCTTTATTCTGTTTTGCTTCCTTTTCCTTTTATTTTTCTTTCTTTCTTTCTTTCCTTCCTTCCTTCCTTTTTTTTTTTTTTGCTTTCCTTATTTCATTTCTTTAGAAAAAATTTCAATGGCCTTTGCTTATCAATCAGTGAAAACACTTTTTAATTTTTTGGGGGGGGGCGTGTTTCTCTAGAGGTTGTATTTTTTTCACAGATATCCATCTTTGGTATAATAATTTTGTCTGTTTAGCATCATAGGACCAGAACTGGAAGGAATCTTAAAAGATATTGAATCCAATATCCTCATTTTACAGATAAAGAAATTGAGGTATAGAGTGGTTAAGTGACTTGACCATGTTCACACTGCTAATAAATACCAGAGGTTAGATCTGAACCCAAGGCTCTCTGACTACAAGTTCAACACTCTAGGCACTATTCCACTGCTGCTTCTCTGATGTCAGATCCTAGTGTTCTAGTTAAATAGAGGTCTTTTGTTTGTCTGCATTATTTCCGTGAGCCTCTCTCGTAACTGGGTACAATGTGTATTTCGTAGGTAATTTCTATACATACCCTAAAATACCAACAGCAAGTGCCTACATGCTTCATTCTCAATAGGCTTAAATTGAGCTCAGTTTGATCCTTACATAAGACAGCCACAACAATAAAGCATTAGTTCCTTAATGTGGTATTTATTTTACATTATAGTTCTCAATGTGCCAATTATTAAGTTCTTGTTCAGGACAAGATTCTTCTGAAAAGTTTAAAATGATCTACATCCTGAGTTCCTTCTTGAGTTATGCTTCAACTTCTTATTCAATATTTTCCTTCGGGGAACTGTGAAAAGCAAATAGAGGTACTCAGAGCCTGCAAAAATAGCAGCATGGAATATGGAAATATGTTTTGCATGACTTCACATGTATAATCGATATCATATTGCTTGCCTTCTCAAGGGTGGGGGGAGGAGTAGAAGGGAAAGAGATTTGGGGATTCAAATTTTTTTTAAGTGAGTGTTTAAAATTTTTTAAACATAATTAGGAAATAATGAAATAAAAATAATTGTTGTTTTCTTTTAATGGCAGCACAGCATAGAACAGAAATATCAAAAATATCAAAAGGGAGACTTGGAACACTCCCAGGAGAGTCCAGGAACAAACTAAAATATAATTGAAATATTTAACAAAATAAATAAAAATACAATAGAACATCGATAATGTCGATATGTGGTTTCCTGAGTCAATACATGGCCTGCAGAGATGCTTATAATTCGTTTAATGGCCGCCAGTTTTCTATCAGAATTTGACACTGCTGGGTCTAGAGGAACAAGGACTGGACTGACAATCAATAAAAAGAGCTAATTTTGAGTGCCGACTTCTAACTTTAACAGTTCCTAGCTGTGTGAATACGGGAAGTAATTTTATTTCCTCAAGCCTTAGGATAATAGTAAATCCTATTATCACAAGATGGTCGGTCGGAGGAACCCTAGAGATCCTCACAGCTTCATTTAATAGAGGAAATTTAAGATCTGGAGAGTTGAAGAGACTTGGCCATGGTCACAGAGGTGATCAGCAGAAGGGCTGTAATGAGGATAAGCAGTTGTTTACCAGAGTTCCTTAGAGTAGCGTTCCTTGTCAAACTCAAATGGTGCTGGGCAGCATTTTGACTTAGAAGACTACATATTTGCATTATTTTTGTTGCATTCTATTTTTATTATTTATTTTATTAAACATTTATAAATTACATTGTTTTATGTTTAAAGCCCTTACCTTCTGACTTATAATTGATACTAAGTATCGTGTAGAAGAGCTACGCAATTGGGGTGAAGTGACTTGCTCAGGGTCACATAGGTAGGAAGTGTCCGAGGTCAAATTTGAACCCAGGACCCCCTGCCTCCAAACCCGGGCTCTATTCACCGAGACACCTGGCTGCCCCTACCAATTACAGTTTAATCCTAGTCTGACCACACTCCCTATTGCAGAGAACATCAATTCTGAGACAGAAGGTAAGGGTTAAAAAAAAATAGTCTATATATACATCAACAGTATCTTTGAATGAAAAATGAGAAAAGGGAGCAAGCAGGCTTTCCGAAGCAGTTCCCTTTAGCAAAACAAAATTTTAGTCACACAGCTTATAAGAAGAGGTGAACCCAAGATCCTAAATTTAGTAGCAATTCTAAGTCAGAAGGTAAGCATTTAAAATAAAAGGAAGGAAGATAAGAGAAAGGAAGAGGGAGAGAGGGAGGAAAGAAGGAAGGCAAGAGGAAGGAGGGAGGGAAGAAAGGAAAGGAGGAAGGAAGGGAAGGAGGAAGGAAAGAAGGCGGGAAGGGAGGGAGGGAGGAAAGAAGGAAGAAAATGAAGGATGAACAACAATATTAATAATCAAAGTACTTTCCTCACAGGGTTGCTGTAAATCAAATACTATTTATTAAGCACTTACTATATACCAGGTAAGATAGCTGACCCATTTTTGACTAAAAATCACAGAAAGTACTTTCAGTTATTAAATTGCAAGAACAACACTGGTTTGTTCCTCTTAAGCAATGGACTTAGTTTATGACTCTAAGGCTTGTGCTACTCAGACCTGTAGTGTCCTCACTGTAGATGAATAAATGGTGAGAAAGATATTTCTCAGTGGAAATGTTAAACTTTGTGAACATACATTTGAAGGTTCTAACTCATTTGACCTTCTGAAACATAGAGGATTATCCAAAAAGTAGATTTTTTTCTTTGCTTAATCAAACACAATTCTTTATTTTATTAAAATTTATTTATTTATTTATTTAAGACTATTTGTCCATGGTTACATGATTCATGTTCTTTCCTTCCCCTCCTCTCACCCCCTCCCATAGCCAACGAGCAGTTCCATTGGGTTTTACATGTATAATTGATCAAGACCTATTTCCATATTATTAATATTTGCGGTAGAGTGATCATTTAGAGTCTAAATCCCCAATCATATCCTCATCGAACCATGTGATCAAGGAAATGTTTTTTCTTCTGCATTTCTGCTCCCACAGTTCTTCCTCAAGATGTGGATAGAGTTCTTTCTCATAAGTCCCTCAGCCTTGCTCTGGATTCTTGCATTGCTGCTAGTAGAGAAGTCCATTATGTTCTATTGTACCACAGTGTATCAGTCTCTGTGTAAAATGTTCTCCTGGTTCTGCTCCTTTCGCTCTGCATCAATTCCTGGAGGTTGTTCCAGTTTACATGGAACTCCTCCATGAACACAATTCTTTATAACCATATTTGGGGTTTTCTTGGCAAAAATACCAAAATGGTTTGTCATTTCTTTCTCTGGCTCATTTGACCAATGAAGAAACTAAGGCTAGCAAGTGTCTGAGGTCAGATTTAAACTCAGGAAGATTAGTCTTCCTGACTTCATGCCTCATGCTCTATCCGTTGTGACACCTGGCTGCCATGAAGAATATACAAAGAGTCTCTGTGTCTGGAAAATGGAACATCAGGATATTGTTAAAGAACAAACAAAAAATTGTATGGTCTGGTACCAACTTGTGGATCTGGATTCTAATCCTATTTTTGACATGGGTAATCATGAGCAAATTGCTTAACTTCCCTGGACCTCAGTTCCCTTATCTGTAAAATGAGAGAATTCTAGAATTCTTCATGATATTTCATTCTAGACAGTGCCAAACGAAGTCCTGAGAACTAGGGGTGGGAGAGAGGAATCATTTCCCCTCTTTCACATTATTCAAAATAGCCGTATTTTCCTTTCTATTACATGCCAAATGTTGCATATCAGTATTTATAGTAATGTCTGGATTGATGCAGTTGTCTCAAACAGCTGGCTATTAAAATCATACTGTTTTAACTTAGGCACAAAGATAATTAAATTCATCTCTAATTGTTGTAATCACGCATGTACCATTAAAGTTTGTATCATGCCAGTGGAGTTAACTAAACAACAATGCACAAAGGACTTTTGCTTGGGGAATTCCTGCCATGAGAATTCCCTCCCCCACCTTTTAGGTCACAAGGGGTCTATCTATGATTTGGTAGATATGGCCAAAGAAGAAGAAATTGAAGGACTTACCCTAGGTCACTTGTTTTGTGGTAAGTCATTTTCAGTCGTGTCTGATAGGAAACCTCAGCTCCTGATTCCTTGAATTTCCCCCCAAACCTGAAATTCTCTCCCTCCTAATCTTTGCCTCCAATTTCTCTGATTTCTTCCCTCAGGTGTCTCCACTAAAATTCCTTTTTTTTTTTTGCAAGAAGCTTTTCCTCATTCCCCTTAATATCAGAGCTTTCCCTCTAAGACGCTTTCCAGTTTATCCTCTGAAGAGTGTTTGCACCTCATTGTTTGCATGTTGTCTTTTTGGTTAGATCCTGAGCTCCTTGAGAGTGAGTGGGAACTGTTTTTGCTTGTTTGTTTGTTTGTTTTTTGTATCCTCAGTGGCATACTGCCCAGTGCATCTTTGTGATTTTGTAGTTTTCAGTCCAATCTGACTCTTCCTGACTTCATTTAAGGTTTTCTTAGTAAATATTTTGGCATGGTCTGCCATTTCCTCTCCAGCTCATTTTACAGATGCAGAAACTGAGGCCAACAGGGTGAAGTGATTTGCCCAGAGTCACACAGCTAGTCAGTGTCTCAGGACAGATTTGAACTTACGGAGATGAGTTCTGACTTCAAGTCTGGTGCTCTATCCACTGCACCACCTACCTGCCCCCAAACAGACATTTAATACTACTTCTTTAGAGATGCCCAAGAAGAGTCTCTACTTGACCACTTCTGGTGAGAAGGAATTTACCACAATAAAAAGAAACTCTTCTAGTAAAGACCATATAACTTTGGTAGATAGAAACTCCTTTCCAAATTTGAACTGAAATCTGCTTCCCTGTAAATTGCCTGCCCTGGCCCTATCTCTGCTTCCTGACAATTATCTCCTCCATCTTCCAGATGGTAGGCACCCTTCACATACTTAGAGATACCTATCATATTCCCTCCTGACTTCTCTCTTCCAAGCTAAAGAACTCCGAGCAAGGTTCAGCTGACCTTCATTGGGACATTAGTTTTCACACCTTTCACCATCCAGATTCTTTCCTTCTAGATTGTCAACCACTCTCTTTAAAAGTGTGCAAAGCATATACCCCAAGAAGGACAAAGTCAGAAAGATCCCACCTACGTTGAAAATATTCATAGTGGGGGGGGGGGAGGGACAGCTGGGTAGCTCAGTGGATTAAGAGCCAGCCCTAGAGACGGAGGTCCTAGGTTCAAATCTGGCCTCAGATACTTCCCAGCTGGGTGACCCTGGGCAAGTCACTTGACCCCCATTGCCTACCCTTACCACTCTTCTGCCTTGGAGCCAATACACAGTATTGACTCCAAGACGGAAGGTAAGGGTTTAAAAAAGGAAAAAGAAAAAAAAAAAAAAGAAAATATTCACAGTGGCACTTCCGGTGGTAACAAAGAACTAGAAATAAGGTAGGAGCCCAACAGTTTGGGGAATAGCTCACTAAACAGAATGAACTGGAGTACATATTATATTACGTGGTGACGAGCGATGAGTAAAAAGAACTCAGGGAAACATGAGAAAACTTATATGAATTGGTGCAGAGTCAAGTGAGCAGAACCAGGAAAATGATAAATCCAATGACTACGGTAGTGTAAGTGGGGGGGGGGGACCCTGAAATTGAGCCTTCTGCGGGTACAGTGATTCCGAAGGAGTAAGAAAATCACCTCCATTTCTTCTTTGCAGAAGTCAAGAAGTGGGTGGAGAACACTGAATATACTGTCAGATTCAATTGCTATATTGGTTAGATTTACTGAACTGCTTTTTCTTTTAAAATCTTTGTGAGACAACATGATGAATATGGAAATATAGATTCCACGGTATCACGTTTATAACCTCTATCAAATTGCTTGCCATCTCAGGAAGGGAGGGAAGGAGGGAGAGAATTTGGAACTCAAAAGTTTAGAAAACTAATGTTGACAATTGTCTTTCCGTGTGAAGAAACAAACAAATAAAATAAAACCTTTGTGACAAAGAATGACTCTAGAGAGGGATATGTTTTAAAATGAAAATGATATAAATAAATCTATCAACTTAAGAGGGTGCCCAGAACTGAATGAGGCTAAGAATCCTATCTAGGGAAAGAAGGAAACAATCATTTATTAAGCTCCTACTGTATGCCAGGCAGTCCGCTAAGTACCATGCAAACAATATCTCAATCAATCCTTGAAACAAAGCAGGGACGTGGTTGCTGTTATTATCTCCATTTTACATTTGAGGAAACTCAGGGGAATAGAGTTTAAATGACTTGCCCAGGGTCCAAGCCTAGTACTCTATCCGCTGTGTTCCCTACCTGCTTCTGGGATTCAGGCTTTGCCCTAAAATTCATCAAAATGTACAGAGTGACAATAGCATTTGCTTTCCTTTGGCAGCATGGCAACAACTGAGCTTGGCACCTTACTAACAAGAATAATTCATTAAATTAGGAAGCCGCCTAATGGCAGGTTTCTTCCCCCAAAACTGTTAGCCAGGTGTACTTCTGGACCTCATCCCAGTACGCTCTCCTCCCCTCCCTCTACAGTGTCCTTTCAGCCACCTCGATCTCTGTCCACCCTCCCCCTTGCCGTATCCCCACCCTTGCCCCCAAAGCGAAATTTGTTTTTAAAAGTTAATCTGAATGATCTTTGCACTGTTTGCCTCAGATCCATTTTCGGAAGCCTCGACCGGGGTTCTGAAATTACTAGATATAGCTCTGACAGGACTCCAGATGGGGGTCTACTAAACAGAATAAAATGAGCCAATTAAAATGTAGCCTAGGATAGTGTTAGCATTTCTAGTAGCCATGTAATATTTGGGGGCTCATATTGAGCCTGTGGTCAAAACCCAGCTTCAGGCTTTCATGAATGAACTACTATTTTTTTGAACCCTTACATTCTGTATTAGTAACAACTCTAAGGCAAAAAGGTAAGGGCTAGGCAATTAGGGTTAAGTGACTTGCCCAGGGTCACAAAATTAGGAAATATCTAGAGTCAAATTTAACCCAGGTCCTTCCAATTCCCAGCCTGGCTCTCAAGTCACTCTGCCATCTGGGTGCCTCTAAATGAGCCACGATTAAAGAAAAAAGGCAAACCACCTTATCTTCCATCTTAGAATCAATAAGCATTGATTCTAAGGCAGAAAAGCAGGAAGGGCTAAGTGACTTGCCCAGGTCATATGGCTAGGAAATGTTTGGGGCTAGATTTGTCTCCAGGCTGGCTCTCAATCCACCCAGACACCTTGCAACCTCCATAAAGCTATTGTTTAATAAATACTCAAAATAAATAAATACTCAACTTCTACCTGCTTGATTAAGGTAGTTCCCAAGTTTTATGATGATTTATGTGCATGCTTCTGTTGGACATCCTATTCTGAGGAAGTGTCGATAATAGAATCATTATAAATGTCGTATCATCCAAACTTTATTTTGAGCGCTCCATGTATCCCTCAGTAGGACTTTTCTTGTTCGGTATGACATGATTTGCTCATCCATTTTTACCCCTCTACCATCTCTTTTTCCCCTTTCTCTCCCATATCTATCCCCACCGCCACTGGCATAGTACAGGACCTCATAAGTATCTGTGGAGATTGTTGCCCAGCTAGATGGTACCATGGACCTGGAGTCAGGAGGACCTAAGTTCAAATTCAGCCAACAGCACTTACTAGTCATATGAGCCTGGGCGAGTCACTCAACCTTTGTTTGTCTTAGTTTCCCCAACTGTAAAGTGGGGATCCTACTAGCATTTACTCCCCAGGATTGTTATGAGGATCAAAGCTAATATTTGTAAAGCTCATAGCACAGTACCTAACACATGGTGGTTGATGAAGAAATGCTTCATAACCCCCCCACCCAAAAAAAAAAAAAGCAAGTTTTTTTGCTTCTCCTCTCTCCCTTTCCAATGCAGCCTTCGGAGCATTGCCAAATTTATCCTACCATGCACTGATCATCTCACGTTGTTCAACATCCTTCACTGACTCTCTATTTTTTATTTTAAATACAGTTTAAACTCCTTTGCCAAGTATTCCACAATTTGGTGCCATCCTATCTTTGCAGACTTAGCTCATACTTCTTTATATTGTACTCTACTCTTTAAAAAAAAAAAAAAAACCTTAACTTCTGTCTCCGCAACAACTCTTTAAGACAGAAGGTCGAGGGCTAGCCAATGGGGTTAACTGACTTGTCCAGGGTCACAGAGTTGAGAAGTGTCTGAGGTCAGATTTGAACCCCTGTCTTCTCTACTTCAGGCCTGGCGCTCTATCCACTGTGTCACCTAGCTAGCCCTCATTGTACCCTACCCTTTAGTCAAATTATACTGCTCTGTCTACCGTCCGTGCCCTCCACTTTTATACATCCACACCCTTGTCTATATTTGTTCCTATGCCTGGTTTCCCCTCTCCTCCCCTATACCAACTGCTAAATTCCTTCTCTTTCTTCTGGTCTTTGCCAACTGCCTTGCCATCTTGGAGAAACTTTTGCCCTGGGGGCTCCTTCTCTTGATTGGGAACTGCCCGATATTCTCTACTTCACTAATGACTTGACTCCCCAGACTTCATTTCCGTCTCTTCTTTTCCCTCATCATCCATATCCTTGCTGTTCCCTTTTCCTCCTTTCCCTCTTCTTCTTCCCTTACCAATTCTGCTTTTTGCTGTCTTGTGCCTATTATGATGTAACCTTCTTGAAGACAGAAACTGTCTGGCTTGCATATGTTTTTATCCCGAGACCCAGCACATAAAGGCTTAATAATTTGTCTCTCTGTCCATCTGTCTTTCCATGCCTCCATCTATCCATCTCTAACACCAGACTTCCTTTAATATTTGGAAAACTATACATATAATAGACCCCATTAATAGCTAGAACAATAATGGTATGATTATATTAACATTTGTAGAAAAATGCTTTGACAAAACATAACATCTACACTAGATTTCCTGACTCCAAGTCTCATGTATCTATCCATTTCTCTGCTACTAGCTATCCATCTATCTATCCTTCCATCTGTTTATCTCTCTCCCTCCCTCCCTTTCTCTCTCTCTCTTTCTCTCGGTCTCTTTTTCTCTCTCTGTCTCTCTGCATCTCTTTCTGTCTCTATCTGTCTGTCTGTCCCTCTCTCTCTATCCATCTATCCTTCCGTCTATTTATCTCTCTCCCTCCCTCCTTTTCTCTCTCTTTCTCTGCCTCTCTCTTTCTCTCTGTCTCTTTTTCTCTCTCTGCCTCTCTGCATCTCTCTGTCTGTCTGTCTGTCTCTGTCTCTCTCTGTCTCTCTCTCTCTCTATCTAAAATGTCCCTTCCTTTAAAAAGCCCGATTTCTCCCTTCTTCTCCCACCAAATCAGTAACGACCTTCTCCGCTGTCTCCTCTGATCTCCGCTGCTCAGGCCTCACAGAGCATTCATTTTGTTTGCACCTTTCCTTATTCTCTGGGTTTGGTGCTATAGATATTTGTATACACGTCATGCTCTAGCAGCTGTGGTCAGGCAGCTGAATTCCTGCTCTGTATGGTAATTAAGATGTATCACATTAAAGTGCCCTTTAAAAAAGGGCCTCCAAGTGCCTATACTTAACGACTTGACATATTGATCAATTTTGTTCATATTATTTATCACACGCCGCTTGATTTGCCGAGGCCCGGTGTCATTCTCTTGACATGTCAAAACATGTTTCAATCCTATAAAAATACACAGTTTGCTGTTTTACACGTGGTACCAGTCACGTTGCAATGCCTCTTTGAAGCTAATGATTGATTAGCAATAGTCCTGGGAAAATAATGAATTTTTATAAATGCTAATACGAAGCCAACTTCTGAGTCATGTGGTGCAGAGGACATCGTTAAGTCCTGGGTAATATACCTCTTGCATTATTTTCCAGTTGTTTCTCGTGACAATTTTTGGGGAAGCGAAATGCAGGACTTGATATCGATCCCTAGCAAATTTCATTTTGTTCGCTTTTGTCCAGCGTTCCAGCCTTATTTACTTAACCGCACCTTGAAGGCAGGATCCATTTTTGATGAGTTTACAAAATTCCCTTTTATGAGGGGGTTTTTTGGTTTTGTTTTTGGTGGGGGGCATTCCAGAGAAAGGAGAAATGAGGGTGGTGGAGGGGGGGTTAATGATATAGCTATGATAAGAAGAATAGCTAACATTTATATAGCCTTTTAAGATTTACAGAGGATTTTACAAATATTATCTCATTTTATCTTCACAACAACCCTGAACCATTCTTTTGTTGTTTAGTCATTTCAGTTATGTCTGACTCCTCATTGTTCCATTTGGGGTTTTCTTTTTTTTTTTTTTTCATTTTTCTTTTGAATATTTTCCCATAGTTACTTATTTCATGTTCCCTCCCTCTCCCCCAAACCCCATTTGGGGTTTTCTTGACAAAGATACTGGAGTGGTTTGCCATTGCCTTCTCTAGCTCATTTTACAGATGAGGAAACTAAGGCAAACAAGGTTAAGTGAGTTGCCCAAGGTCCCAACTAGAAAGTGTCTGAGGCCAGATTTAAATTCATGAAACCAATTTTTTCTTGACTCCAGGGCCCAGTGCTCTTTCCACTGTACCACCTAGCTGCCTCATAACCCTGAGTGATAGGTGCTATTATTATCTCCATTCTACAGATGAGGAAACTGAGGTGGCTAAAGGTTAAGTGATTTGCCCAGGGTCTCACAGGTAGTAAAAGTCCCAGGCTAGATTTGAAATCAGGTCTTCCTGACTCCACGTCCAGTGTTCTGCCTACTGTGCCAGCTAGTTGGGGGGAGGGGCGGGGAAGTATGCCAAGAGTATCAATGAGGCACTTTTTAAAGTGCATAGGATAGACAGAAGGTAATTCAAAGACAATCACAGACAAGCAAGACAGCTTGAAATTATTGGACTGACCAGATTAACAGAACAAAAAATAGAGGATTTAAATAACACATTTTTAAAAAAGTAATTAAACAAACCATAAATAAACTCCTAGGGGGGAGGCGGGGGACCCAGAACCAGATGGATTTACAAGTCAATTCTATTAAACATTCAAAGAACAATTAATTCTAATATTAACATAAACTATTTGCAAAAATAGAAAAAGAAGGAATCCTACAAAATTACCAAATTCTTTCCATATACAAATATGGTCTTGATATGGTATAAGCCAGAGTCAAAACAGAAGAAACTAGACCATCATCCCTTCATAACACTGACACAAACATTTTAAATTACAGATTACACACACACACATACACACATACTATGGCTGAGTTGGATTTCTATCAAGAATACAGAATTGGTTCAATATTAGGCAAACTATTTTGATAATAGACCATATTAATGACTAAAACAACAATAATCACATTATATCAATAGATGTGGGAAAACCTTTGGCCAAAACAAAATACCTAAACTAGAAAACATAGAAAAATAAACAGATCTTTCCTTAACATGGTGAATTTTGTTGTTGTTCAGTCATGTCTGATGCTTTATGACCCTATCTGGGTTGTTTTTTTTTTAAGCAAAGATACTGGAATTGGTTACCATTTCCTTCTTCTAGATCATCTTAAAGATGAGGAAACTGAGGCAAAGCTAAGTGATCTGCTCAGGGCCACATAGCTAGTAAGTGTCTGAGGTCAGATTTGAACTCAGGAAGATGGATCTTCCAGACTCCAGGCCCAGCACTCTATCCACTGCGCCATCTAGCTGCTCTAACATGGATAACATGTCCTAACTAGACACTAACATAGTAAATAGTATCTAACATGATAAATAGTATCCATCTCAAATCAAGAGCCAGCATTATATGTAATAAAGATCTTTCTAATAATATTATAAGTAAATTAAGGATACCCATTATCACTGCTGTTATTCAATATCATATTTGAAATGTTAGCTAGAGCAATAAGAAAAGAAAAAGAAGTTGAAGGGAGAATTATAGGCAAAGAAGAATAGAATTATCTCTTTTTTCAAATGATATGATAGTTTATTTAAAGACATCTAGAGAGTGAACTAAAAAATTAATTGAAGCAATAACTTCAGCAAAAATAGCAGGTTTGAAAATAAATCACATAAATCGTAAATATTGCTGTATGTCAGAAGGAAGAGACAGAATGAGGAATTCCACTTACAGTAGCTCCAGAATGGATAAAATATCTGTAAATCTGTCTACAAAGTCACACACATAAACTATAGGAATAAAATTACAAAACACTTCTTATGGAAATAAGTACAGACCTAAATAATTGGGGGAATATTCATTGCACATGAGTAGGCTGAGCCAATAAAATGAAAATGGCAATGCTAAATGAATATACTTACTCAGTGCTATGCCAAACTACCAAAGGATTATTTTATTTGTACAAAAACTTTTTACTTTGATATAATCATAGTCATTCATTTTACATTTTGTAATAAGGGATTATTTTATAAAGCTAGAGAAAATACTGAAATTCATCTAGAGGTGCAAAAGGTTAAGAATCTCATAGCAAATAATGGGGAGAAAAATGAGAAAGAAGGGATCCCAGTGCCAGATCTGAAACTATACTACAACCCTCATTAAAGTAATTTGGTATTGGTTAAAAAATAAGCAGATCAGTAGAATACTTTAGGTATATGACATGGGAAAATAAACTCAGAAACCTAATGTTTGACAAAGTAAAAAAACCTCAGCTATTAGGGTCTTTCCCCCAATATTCAAATAAAAGTATTCAACAAAAGTGGTGGAGGAAAATTGGAAAGCAGTCTGGTAGAAATTAGGTTTAAAAAGATACTTGATACCATATATCAACAAAAATTCCCAATAGATAGATGAATTAATAAAAAATATATTAAATGAATGTAAAAGGTTGCATCATAAGTTAAAGAAGTAAAGAAGTTACCTTTTGGATCTACAAAAACTATGAATATCCAGGACAGAGAGGATCATGGAAGATTAAATGGAAAATTTTGATTACATGATAAAATAATGCAATCACTGATCATATAATTAATGATAAAATTAAGGTTTTTCACAAACAAAACTAATATGGCTAAGATTATAAAGGAAACCATTAAATGGAGGAAAGTCTTTGCAGCAAATTTCTCTGATAAGGGTCTCATTTCCAAGATATATGAAGAACTGAGTCAAGTTTATAAGAATGAGAGCCATTCCCCAATCGATAAATTATCAAAGCATAGTGATGGGCAGTTTCTAAAGGAAAAAATTCAAGCTATCAACAATCATAAGAAAAAGTGCTCCAAATCATTAATTAGAAAAATACAAATTAAAGAGTTTCATGTCTCGTATTGGCCAAATTGACAAAAAATAAAAATGACAAATGTTGGAGTGACTACAGAAAACACTATTCCTACAGGTGTGAATTTGTCCAGTCATTCTGGAAATCAATTTGGATCCATGTCCAAAAACTCACTAAGCTCTACGTACCTTTGGACCAAGCAATATCATTCCTAGACCTAAAACCAAAAGAAATCAAAGAAAAAGAAAAAAGACCCAAAAATGCAAAACAGATTAATAGAAGCTCTTTTTTTGTGGTGGAAACTAAGGAAATGTCCATCAACAAGGGAATATCAGAACAAATTATAGTATATGAATATCAATACTATAAAGGAAAGACAACTCCACTAAAACTAATGATGAACCACAACTTCATGGGACCAATTATGTTATTTGCTGCCCATCTTCTGATCAAGAGGTAATAGACTGACTTGTACAAAAATATTTATAGCTGTGCTTTTTGTGGTGGCAAAAAACTGGAAAAGGAGGGTATGTCCTTCAATTGGGGAATGGCCGAACAAATTGTGGTATATGCTGGTGATAGAATACTATTGTGCTCAAAGGAATAATAAACTGGAGTAATTCCATGGGAATTGGAAAGACCTCCAGGAATTGATGCAGGGCGAAAGGAGCAGAGCCAGAAGAACACTGTACACAGAGACCAATACACTGTGGTAAAATAGAATGTAATGGACTTCTGTACTAGCAGCAATGCAATGATCCAGGACAATTCTGAGGGATTTATGGAAAAGAACACTACCCACATTCAGAGGAAGAACTGCAGGGGTGGAAACACAGAAGGAAAACAACTGCTTGAACACATGGGTTGAGGCAGATATGTTTGGGGATTTTGATTCGATACTACCACACCAATGCAATGATTAACAATATGGAAATAGGTCTTGATCAATGACACATGTTAAAACCAGTGGAAATGAGCATCGGCCAGGGGTGGGGGGAGGGCGATGGGTGAAGGGGAAAGTAGAAGCATGAATCATGTAACCATGTTAACTTTTCTAAAAAATGAATATTAATAAATGTAATAAAAAAAACCCAGTGGAATTGCACATTGGCTATCGGAGGGGGGTGGGAGGAGGGGAGGGAAAGAGCATGAATCATGGAAGCATGAAAAAATATTCTTAATAAAATTTTTTAAAACTTCAAAGAAAAGAGGTAATAGACTCAAGATACAGAAAGAGACATGTATTTTTAGACATAATCAATGTGAAAATTGTTTCTTGACTATTCATATTTGTTTAAAATATTTTAAAAGTCCTTGTAAAGAGTCTTATTCTTTTTTTTCCAACATGTTTGCATGTGTTTGTGGGGGGAGAAGTAGAAGCAAGAGGAAAATAAATGCTTCTTAATTAAAAATGGACAAGATAAATGTATTCTATATTTTTAAATGTTGTAGATGGTGAAGATGCATGGCTTCATGCACAATGAATTCTATTTTTTGTTCTTTTTTGCATATAGAAAAGCTTGTATTTTTAAGTTCTGAGGTAGCTGGATGATACAGTGTATTTAGAGCCCTGGGCCTGGAGTGAGAAAGACAAGTTCAAATTTGACCTTAGGTACTTATTAGCTGTGTGATCCTGATTGAACTATTTAACTTCTGTTTGTCTCAGTTGCCTCAATTGTATAATAAAGATAATAATGCCACCTACCTCAGAAGATTATTGTAAGTATTAAATAAGATAACAATTGTGTGCCTGGCACACAGTAGGGGCTCTATCAGTGTTTTTTCTGCTCCCTTTCTCCCTTCAGAATAACAAAAATAATTATATTTATGTCTAAAAAATAAATTCCCTCACCCACCCACAATTCCTAATAAAAAATAACTTGTCACCTGGTAAAGTATAATAAGTACTTTTTTTTTATCAAACATCTGACATTTTTTGTCTATTTCCGTGTTGGGCTTTTCCCATGAATTTGATCATCTATATTTCCTAGAAAAATAAATATCAAAGAGAAGGTAGGGGGAAGGTTGAAGGAGGAACTACTGATATACTGTGGCTCCATTCAGTTTCATTGATGAATATATATAGTGTCTATTCTATCAATTATCTATTGTGCATTTCACGCCATTGTCTGATTCAAAGGACTGTCTGCAAGCATAATGTAGATACTAACACTGAAAAAAAAAACTCGATTTTCTTTCTATAAAAGCACATTCTACAACTACTTTAATGGAAATAGCCTTATTGTTAGAGGGTATCTGCAGCCTCAGAGCCGAGTGACATTTCTGCTGAGATATTTGATTTCATAATACAAATGTAAACTTACTTCTCCGTATGAGCAGTTTCCTGAAAAATTGCTCAGTTGAGTAAGAGAAAGGAAAAAAGGGGGCCTCGGTTCTGGGTGGACTCCTCAAACTGTCCTCTATTGGCTGCTAAAATAAAGACTGTGCCTAAAATATCTCCTTCTCTTTCCTGGTGGCTCAGCCCTCTGTGGCTTGGCAAAGTTGAACTCCACCTGAATCTCGTCCAGAAGGCTGCTCCACTCACCCAGGCAAAGAGGGAGGAAACTCATTCTTTCCTGCCTTCAAGATTTTCTTAGGCAAACCAGTGTTGGACCCACACCACCTGCCAGAGAGTTGTCCGGCGGCTGCAAAACTTGAGAAAAGTCAGACTTCCACAAACATTTTCTATGGGCAAATGGGAGCTCTAGGTATGAAGAGTATTCAGAAGGCAAAATCCCTAGAAGCAACAGGCTCTTTGTTCTACCTCCCTGTCTCTTTTCCCCCAACCATCTCCTCATTTCTCTCTAGTCTGAAGCAAAGTGGAGCCACAGGGCAGAGTTTCCGTGATGGCTCTGCTGTGGTGGAGTGATTCCTCCCACAGGGGACTTAAAGGGAAGAAACGAACTTACCTTTCCACTGCCAGGAGTTCATAGTTTCTAATGGTCTGTAAACATACTTACTTGAAATGAATGACATGATCATTTTGAAGGGGGAGTGGTTGGGTGGCCCCGTGGAAGAAGGTTTTGGCGATCCATAGTTATCGATTATTCCTTGGGCTCCAAAAGAGTGGTCAGGGCATTCTTCTGATGCTGCAGAGTGAAAAGTAGCATGAAGCTGTGATGAGAGAATGCTTAGAGGGTGATGTGGCTTCTGAATGTTGGGAGAATGTTAGTGGGAATGAAATTGTAGGCATGCTTGGGTACAGAACTCTGGAGGATTTGAGAAGTCAACTCTACGGGCATTTATCAAACCCCTACTATGTGCCAGGTATTGTGCTAAGTGCTAGGGATGAAAGAAAGGCAAATGACTGTCTCTCCTCTCAAGTAGCTCACAGTCTGGTGGGGGAGACACCCTGCGAAGAACTGTGGACAAACAGGATAAATTGGAGGTAGTTTTCTCAGAGGGAAGGCAGGAAGATTAAGGAGGACGGGGAAAAGGGTCTTGCAGGTGAGACTTTGGCAGAGAATTGTAGGAAGCCAGAGAGGTAGAGATGAAGGGGGGGGCATTTTAGGCATGGGGTACAACCAGTAAAAATAAACAGAGCTGATAAATGGACAGTCTTGTTTAAGAAAAGGCCAATGTCACTGGATGGCAGGGTACGTGAGAATGAGAAAGTGTAAGAAGACTGGAAAGGTAGGAAGCAGCCAGGTTATGAAAAGCTTTAAAAGCCCAACCAAGGATTTCATATTTGACACTGGAGGTAACAAGGAGTCAGTGGAGTTTTTAGAATAGGGAGGTCATATTGTCAGTTTTACACTTTGGGAAGATGAATTTGGCCGCTGAGTGGAGGATGGTCAAAAATGAGGAGAAGTTTGAGAGAGGGAGGACAATCACCAACATGGTGAACAGGGAGAAGATACTCATACAAAGTGGAAGCAGGGAGACTAGGAGGCTTTTCTGGTTGCTTTGAACCCTGTGAATCCCAAACCAGCATGTGATTCCAAGTGCCCTCCCAAGGAGCAATTCTAACAAATGGGACAGTGAGGAGAGTCCTAACAGATACTGTATCTGAATGGCAAAATGGCCAGATACCCCTCGTACATACAATGAATGTATGGGAAAAGAGAGTAAGTAGAACTGTGGAATATGATGGAGAAGATTCGATGTAAACTGACCTACAGTCAGAGCATCATAATCTGAGTGTGGCTGGATGGACAACACAACCTTTTGCTTCTCAGAGAAGATATGGGCAACCAGGAATAGGGGGAAATTAGAGTACCTGTGAGAATTGTCCATAGGATGGTGGAGGTGGGGTGAAGAGGGAAGGGATCAGGAGATTTCCCGCTCCCTCCATCATGTGGATGATCATATCTCTTTCCTTATAGAATATGGACATACTCAACGACACCTTAAGAGGACAGGGACAACTTTTGACTATTTTTCAGTCACTGAGACTGATCCCATAATAATTTGGGAGGATAGACACTCGTGAGATGAGTCCTCTTTTTCCTTGGCTTATGAAGATGAGCCAATAGACCTGCTCAGGACTTCTTTCACTATTTCTCTTTCTTTAAAAGTATGAGAGGGGGAAAAAAAGTATGAGAGGGATGGGAAGAGGAGGTTCCTCTGGTCACCATTTCCCTGGGAGTAGATAATGGTGACACAGCAGAGATGTGTGGAATGCTACATGCTCTCACTACAGATGGCCTGAGGGAGGGGAGCTCCTGGATCAGAGTGACAGAGAGATCAATGGATTTTTCCAACCAGAGAAATGGCAATAACTAAGGCAGTAATGGAATTCCTACAGAAGAACATGGCCAAAGCAGATGTGCTTGCCCACTAAGCCCAAGAAGGGAGTTCATGTGTGTTCCTGAACCACAACATCTAGCATTTATATAGTACTTACTGTATACCAAGCAACATGCTAAGTACTTTAAGATTTTTATCTCATTTGACCTTCCTAACAACCGTGGTGAGTTAGGTGCTATTATTATCCCCATTTTACAGATGAGGAAAGCTAGTCAGTGTCCGAGGCTAGATTAAAACTCAGGTTTTCCTTACTCTAGGCCTAGAACTCTATCCACTGTGCTACCTAACAGAAAAATAAAATTTCTTTGGCATTGTTTCTTTGAGGATTTCATCCAGAATAGTCTCAAGTTTGAGAGTTCAACCAGACCTTCTAGAGAAAGAAAGGAATTTCCTAAGCCATATGTCATCAGGAAAAATAAGAGGATTGTCCATGTGGCCCCTTTAGTAGGACAGCAATGTTTTGGTATGGAGAAAAGGAAAGAGATCTAAACCTTGACATGTCCCCACAATTCATGAGTTATTCAGAAAGTGAACGTCTAATGAGAAGGGGATTGAATGAGTAACGTATTGTCTAAGGTCCCCTATGCTCTAGGTTCATACAGACTGAGTCCAATCTTGTGAACTACACATAAAAGCCATGTTGTCTTTGAATTTTTGCTCCTACTCAGACTTTACTCTGGGAAAAATCTCCTAATGTAGTTTGATGTAGCTTGTATTTGTTTCCATAAACATAAATAAAAATAAAATTCATGCTAACAAATGCTTATCAATTAGAGGACAGCCTTGACCCCACAAAAAATGAAGACACAAAAGGCTAACAAGAAGGAAGTGAATTTGGGGGTTGCCAGCAGAGTGTGACTGAGACATTCTGGTGAATCCTACCTCTCCCACAGGGTTTCACAAGTCAACCCCATGTTTGTAGTGCTCCTTATGGTTTGGACCCCTTACTATCTCAAGGCAGAAATATTGTAAAGTTTCTAGATGAATATAAGTAGAACTGATCAAGGAAGTTTTACATGTCAATTTGATAAACATACTTCTCCGTCTATAAAGCATAAATACCATTATAAGGAGTCTTCAGCTCCACTCCTGAACTCTTCTGGAATAAAGACAAATGTATTAAAGGTAAAAATGCAAAAGTGGTTGAGCTCAATAACAACTGTGCAACTTTAAGCTAAGGCCAAGATCTGGCTTTTTCCATAAAAATCCATCCTCCCTACCAACTAAATCATATTGGGGACAGTTCCTTCCACTTTGTCTTCATACTGTTAACAAGGTGACAAAGAGGAGGTCCACACCCTAAGGGGTGGTGGAGAAAGGTATGCTCATCAATGAACCTATCAAGGAGAAGATTAGAAGATCATAAACTAAGAACTTAAAGGTCATCCCTCCTCATTTTATAGAGGAATGAGGCTCAGAGAGATTAAGTTACTTGTCCAGGGTTACACAACTAGTCAGTATCTGACTGACTAATAGGTGTCAAAAGCTTTCTGAGGCAAGATTTGAAACAGGTCTTCCTGATTCCAAATCCAGGACTGTAACACCTGACCAACTTCTCCCGCTGTTCTTATACAAACAAAATGAAGGTTCTCATTTTATGTCAAGGTGAGCAATCAAGAAAATCTAAGTCTCTATCAAGGGTGGGATCTAGTAGGACTGAGAAGAAAGCAAGCAAAGAAGGACCCAAGGACAAAAGGGGAGAGCACAGATATGTGGTAGAAACAGGAGTGGAGCTTCCACAACCTTTTGCCACAGTAGCCTATCCATTGAAACAGCAAGTCTTGAACCAACTATTTGTACCTTTAAAGGATTTTCTTTTTTTTTTTTAATTTAATTTAAAAAATACTTTTCCATGTTTAGGCACATGATTTATCACTCCTTTATTTGGTTATATTCTTTGGGGTTTGGACTCTATAAGATTATTCACTTACAAAAATGAACAATATGGAAATGCTTTGATAATACATGTATAGTCCAGAAAAAATAAAAATTAAAAAAAAAGATATTGCAGGAAAGGTAATAGAAAGAAAAAAAACATTTTTTTCATGTTTACATGGCACATTTTCTTTCCTTCTCCTCTTCCCTCCCCCTCCCCTGAGCCAACAAGCAATTCCACTGGGTTATATAAATGTTATCACTTGATATCTATTTCCATATTATTCATTTTTGCAATAATCTTTTGTAACCAAAACCCCAAATCATGTACCCATATAAACAAATGTCAAGTCATATGTTTTTCTTCTGCGTTTCTACTCCCACAGTTCTTTCTCTCAATGTGGATAGCGTTCTTTTTCATAAGACCCTCAGGATTGCCCTGGATCATTGCATTGCTACTAGTGGCAAAGTCTATTACATTCAATCATTCCACAATGTTTCACTTTCTGTGTACAATGTTGTTGGTTCTTCTCATTTCACTCTGCATCAGTCTTAGAAGAATTTCCTAATGATCAAAGGTCCATATTAGCATTTCCTGATTCTAAATCATTACTGAAGGGAAGGCACGTCTTCCTTTTTAATCCCTACAATTGGCTGCCACTGGGCTATTCCCAATCAGCCTTGGTTCTTAAGTTTGTTACCATGAAGAGGAGACATTTTAGGCATGGTTGATCATAGGGAAGTTCTCTTCCTACCAGACACTACCTAGCATAGGCTGCAAATGATGGCTGTTAAATACTATTTTAATAAATGCTTGTTCTTTGATTGTTTGATGTCTTTTATCTCTTATTCAAGCATCTAATGTCCCGATCAGATAACTTTTTTGTTATTTCTTTTTTTTTAAACCCTTACCTTAGGATTTTAAATGGAGAATAAATTAAAAACATTATTCCACAGCAATAGCTTTCAATTGGTAACCATTTCCCTCAGCTCTCACAAAACATTTGCTTTTATTAAATCACTAATGCATTTATCACATTGTGTCTTATATGTATTTGTGTGTAGCAAGCCCCCATGTGTGGTAAAGTCTCATATGTTTTGAAAGCTGTCTTCGACATGTGGCATGGCCGGAAAGGAGTCAGAATAGATGTCTTCTACCCCCACACTTCTTCAAGGGAGATTTTAAGTCATTCTGAGAAAGAAGGCAGAGGGTAGGGGCCAGATGCCCTCTGAGAGGTGTATCAAATTGGAATTATATTTCTTTGCTCCTTTAAAATTATTAGCCTAGAAGATATGAGTAGATTCAAGCTAACTTCTGGTTGCTAATTCAATAGGGCATGAGGCAGATTGGGGAGGACCAAGGCTTGACTCTCTTCCCACCAGTTCCACAAAGAAAATGTATATAGCAATTAGCCAAGAAACGAACCATTTATCTAAACCAGTTACAAAATAGAAATGAGAGAAGGCATACAGAGGAGAAAAATAAGAAAAATACTAGACAATACAGAGTAAAGGAATTCTCCCATTGAAAGTGAGATAGCTCAGTTCAACCAAGAGAGAGAAAGTCCTGGATCTCACCCAAAGGAAAATCTCCTGCAGTCTCTAGTATAGTAAAGTGGGGATAAGAACATGAAGGAGACCACCAGCTCCTCTCATGTCAGCTTCTTCTGAGTCTTATTCTCCCTTCGACTTAAAGTAAGGCTGGCATCTTCCATCCTCTCACTTGAAGCTGGAAGCCAGAAGCTATTGCAGAATCTAAAGATATTCTTGAATTTGAAGAAGACTGGAAGAAGACTCAAGGAATCTCCTCTCTTGCTCTGGCCAACTCCACCACAACCCACACACAGGAAAAAGGCATTGCTCTCTACCAATGAGGAGAGAGTCCTGTACCAATGGGCTTTGGGATGCATGTTAAGACTAAACTGGAAGTTTCACCATCAAGGACTATGTCTTAATTTAAATTTTGTATCTTCTCCAGCCCTAGCACAAGGGCACAGAGTAGTTATTTAATAAATGTTTGCTGAATGAATGAATAAACGATTGCTCACAGAGCCCACACCCTAGTTCAGGCATTCATCGCCTCTCGCCTGGACTACTGCAGTAACCTATTGCCCAAGTGGTCATCCTGCCTCAAGTCTCTCCCCATGCTAATCCAGCCTCCACACAGCATCGTAAGTGAATTTTCTAAATACCAGGACTGACCATGTTACCCTCCTACTCAATAAACTCCACTCACTGGCTCTCTGTTATATCTAGGATCAAATATAAACTCCTCTGTTTAGCATGTAGAGTCCTTCAGACCCTGACCTGTTCCTACCTTTTCAGCTGTCTTACATATTACTCCCCTCCACATATTTTGCAGTCTAGACATATTGGCCTACTTACTGTTTCTCACAGAAAACACTCCATCTCCCATCTTTGTGGGTTTGCTCTGATGACCATATCTTGAATATTCTCCCCTCTCCCCCTCCCCACTTCTTGGAGCCCTTTGATTAATTTAAGACTTAGCTCAGGGAATAACTAGATGGCTCAGTGGGTTGAGACCCAGGTCTACAGATGGGAGGTCCTTGGTTCAAATCTGACCTCAGATACTTCCTTGCTGTGTGACCCTGGGCAAGTCACTTAACCCCTATTACCTAGCCCTTACCATTCTTCTGCCTTGAAATCAATGCACACTATTGATTCTAAGATGGAAGGTCAAAAACAAAATAGCTCATGCCATTTATTGCAGATCTTTCCAAGTCCCTTTTCCATTTCATGATGACTGAATTAATTTTGTATATATCTCATCTATATGCACCTACATAAATTTAAATGTAATCTTTCCTATTAGAATGTAAACTCTTCGATTATTATTACATATAATCGGGAAAATAAAATCTCTCCAAATTTAAAAAAGAATGTAAGCTCTTTGAGAGAAGGGACCGTTTTTGCTTTTGGTTATGTGTCCCCAGCTCTTAGCATAGTACCTGGCACATAATAAACTTCTTAACTGATTGAATTATCTAATACATATACCTATTCTTTAAGAAAAGAAAATTATTACTGTATCTTTGAGGCAAGTAATAAACTTTAAGTAGTAGAGTGTTGAATTTTGAGTAAGAGGACATGGTCGTGAGTTCTGGTTCCACTGTATACTAACCAGGAAATCCTGGTCACTTCTCCTGTCTGAAGCCTTACTTTCCCCATAATTAAAGTGGGAAGAATAATATTTTCACTACCTACTTCATAGGGCTATTGTGAAGGTTAAGTGAAAAAAGGATATGAAACACAAATACACTGTTGGTGGCGCTGTGAACTATTCCATCTGTTCTGGATATCAATTTGGAATATTTGAGAAATGTGAGTAAACTATCCACATACTTTTTTTTCATTTTTTTATTATCATGCAATTCCATATCGGTCATTGTTGTAAGAGTAAACTTGTACAAAACCAAAACCCCCAAATAAAATAAAAAATACACTGATGTGAAAGATGACTCCAACAGTTCTTTCTCTGGAGGTGGATGGCATTCCCCGATATCCACCTTTCAGGATTGTCCCTGATCATTGCATTGCTGAGACTAGCCAAGTTTTCACAGATGATCATTGTCCAATATTGTTATTATTATGTACACTGCTCTCCCAGATCTGCTTATTTCACTTTGCATAAGTTCCTGCAGATCTTTCCAACTTTTTCAATCCATGTACTTTTGACTCTGAAATCCCACCACCAGCCATATAAAAAGATATTCCTAGCAGCACTTTTTGTAGTAACAAAGAACAAAGCAGTATTCAGCAATTAAGGAACGGCTGGACAGATTATGGTAGAATATGGAATTACACCATTATTTTCCACGATATTCAAAATAATGAAAAATAATTACACCATGGGTAAACTTGGGAAGACTTGTATGATCTGATGCAGAGTGAAGTAAGCAGAAAAATGCAAACTATTTGCATAATAACTACAAAATTAGAAAGGAAAATCACTTTTAAAGACTTTAGAACTCTGATTAATGAAATAAATGACCAACTACTACTGCAGAGGATTGAGATGAAACACGTCCACCACTACCCAACAGAAAGGTGGAAGATTCAAAGGCCAGACTGAGTTATACATTTTTGGACATGGGCAATGTGTGAATTTATTTTAGCTGAGTATGCTTATTTGTTACAAGGAAGGGCTTTTTTTTTTTTTTAATTTGGGGCAGGATTTGGGAGAGGGGAACTTGGGGTAGGTATGCCCAAAAAAGAAGAAAATAAAAGAAGGCCATTGTAGCATTTTTTTTTAATGTACAGAAGAGAGGGGGTTTTCTTAGCCATAGCCATGGAAGGAAATTCAGAGCAGGGAAGGGATGTTCATCCAGGATAAAGCACTGATTCAGTTGAGAACAGCTTCCTGGTGTGGTTTAAGCTGCTGGTCTGTGGTCATAAGCCAGAGGGAAGAACACCAGCCCCTCATGTCCTGGCTATTTTGTACTCAGGAGACCAGAAGCTATGTCAATGGACTGGATCTTAGTCTCCTGAGCCAATTAAATCTTGAAAGTAGTTACAACAGCTTTTAAAGAAAAACTAACCTAAATTACAAAAGGGACGAGGGACTTATGAGGTGGCTCTCACCATGACTCACTCCTTGTTTGTAAAGTCCTAAATATCTTCTAGAAGATATTCAACTGATTAAATGACTTCAAGGTTATCAGTGGACAACAATGACCTTGGGAAGCAAGAAGTCTGACATCAGTAGTGAAGAAGGAAAAATTAAAACAGAAAGACCACAAGAACAAAACAATGTAACCATGAATAGAAGAATGAAGATCCAAGAACCCAAGTTTCACCTCCTTCCTCAACTGGACTAAATCCTGAATCTAAGGGTTTACATCCCTCATAAGGGATGATGTCGAATCTTTGAAGTTCACAGCTGGTCTCCTGATGGAAAGAATTGACCATGAACAGTAGGAGCACCGGGAATATCAAGGCTGTTGCAAAGATGATGACACTTCAAAGACCCCATCTTGATGGGTCAGGGTCATCTGTTGGAAAGTAGCTAAAAAATTATAGCAGCCAATTTTTCTGTACCCATCATATACTTCACCTTCCCTACCCACTAGAGAGGATCTTTCTCCACCTGAAAAATGAATTCAAATCTTGCCTCAAGGGCTTACTACTTCTATGACCCTGGGGAAGTCACTTGCCCCTCTGTTGGTCTCAGTTTCCTCAACGGTAAAAATGGAGACAATAAAATCATCTATTTGCCAGGACTGTTGTGAAGATCAAATGAGATTCCTGGAAAATAGTAAGTGATATATAATTGTTAGCTATTATTTTTCTTTCTTTTAAAAAAATTTTTTTAAACCCTTACCTCCCGTCTTGGAGTCAACACTGTGTATTGGCTCCAAGGCAGAAGAGTGGTAAGGGTAGGCAATAGGGGTCAAGTGACTTGCCCAGGGTCACACAGCTGGGAAGTGTCTGAGGCCAGATTTGAACCTAGGACCTCCCGTCTCTAGGCCTGGCTCTCAATCCACTGAGCTACCCAGCTGCCCCTATTATTATTATTTTTTTTTTTTTGCAAGATGCAAAGGGACTTTATTGTCTTAGTTTAAACCAAGGATCTCACATCAAAATGTGTGATCGCCCCTATTATTTTTAAATGAGATAATATTTGTAAATCACCTAGGTTGGTACCTGGCACATAATCAATGCATAATAAATGCTTGGTTTTCCTTGTTCCCCATGGTGGAGGATAACAAATCATGCCCCAGTGGAGCAAGGCATTTCCTCCATGGGACTCTCGGGGACTGCTTCTCTTCTTTGGGGGATGAATGAATACTTTTACTTCCCCTTTGTTACTATAAAGTAAGTCATCTCCCAAAAGGGACAATCTGTAGTCTTCCAAGCCCTCTCTCAGGGAGGAGTTGTCCAATCGAGCAGCATTGTGGAGGGACCCATTTAGATGACACTAAGTAAGGGCTACGCTGAGCCTGCCCTTATCATTGTCAACCAGTGGCCACTCTGCTGGGCTTTGTGCCTCTGAGTAATTGAAAAACCTATAGATAACAGATGACGAAAAAAATATTTCCTTCCCCCCAGCAGAAAGGTGGAGGATGACTAGGGCAGAATGTTATATACGTCGTCAGACTCAGTCACTAGCAGACATGCATGCTTAATCGTTTCTTTTTGACACAAAAGAGGGCTCATTCGAGAGGCAAGATGGGAAATGATTGTAATATAAAGACAAAGGACATCAATAAATCTTTTAAAAAATAATGAATGTGAAAGTGTTTTATGTAAATGAATGCACTATACAGACGTCAAGTGCTATTACTAATTTAGGCTTCCTAATTGAAACATTGGATTTAATGAATAAAAATATGAATGTTTCACGCTTTCACCTTTCCTTTCCTGACACATTTCTCATTCATGAAAGTGACTGCTTTTCAAGTGGAAAGGGGGCATAGAATGATGTAACAGACTTTGTACTGAGCAACTTGGAAATTCAGATTAAATGATAGCTGGCATCTCTGGCTTCCATTGCTTTCCAAATGATGCTTATTGCTATTCCTAAAGGCACCCGAGGGGGAGGGGAACCCTCTGAAATCGGAGTACAAATCAGATAGGTACTAGATTCACCCTCTTATCTCATAAGCATCTTGCCCTCCGGTGGGCACCACCACATAACAATGAGAGAATACCTCCCCACTGATTCTCACCGGCATCCTGGTAGACTTTGAGTCAGAATCCAATACTCGCTCCATGACCACCAGTAGGCCACTTAATCTCTCGGGCGGTTATTTAAAACTATAAACTGCAAATGAGTTCTGGCTCTGATCTGTATTAGTGGAGGCAGTTTTCATTCAGGGAGTTCCCACAGAAGAAGTTAGAGAATAACACACACACACATGCATACCCGCATGTACCCCCTCCCCAAATAAAAATAGAGATCCTCTTTGTGATACCTGCCTCCTAGGGTGTTTATTTGTAAACCTTCCAGGCCTCCAGACGCGTAAGCTGTTATTATTCCGCTGTTATCATTATTATGAGAACTCAGCCAGTCCCAGAGGTAGAAAACGAACGCTTCCTGGTTTTTAAATTTTAAAACTGTTTTAGCGATATTCACTTTTTTCACATCGATGTCATTTCCTATTGCCAGCCTCCCAAACCCCTGCATTGAGCCATCCCGTGTAACAAAGAAATACAGTTAAGCAAAACAACTCAATGCGTTGGCCATGTCTGAGAATGTAAGCCTCTCTGCTGGAGCCCACTCAGATTTGCTGTGTGAGCATTGATACCTCAGAAATCAGCAAGTGCTACAAATCAGGGCTTGAATTACTGTTTTGTTGTTTGTCTAGACTTAAGAAAGTAATGGAGAAAAGGTTAATAATGCAGCCTAAACTTTAAAGTGTTAAATGAGAGAGCTGTCTTTTCAGAGAGCCTGTTATTAAGCAGTTACCAGCATACCCCACTGACTCATTCCATATCTAAAATCCACCACCTCTCTGCGGAGAGGAGGGAGCCATACGTCCCTCCTCTCCATCAGTTCTCTGAGGTCATGATTAGTCACTGCATTGATCAGAGCTCCGATAGACGTCTTTCCGATGTTGTTTTCTATTACGTTAGTGCCCTCCCCAGCTTCTCTTACGCAGCTCGCCTGGAGCGTGTACCACTGCACAGAGAATTGCCCAGTTGTCCTAGGAGCTGGGAAAAATCGTCCTTGCACACCCACCCTTTTTCTGTGCGTAGACATGAGCTCTGGGAGTGGTACTAAAAAGGCAAAATCACCATAGCAACATGTTTCCTGCCCTTTCTCTGCCCTCCTCCTTCCTTAACCCAATTCCTCCCTAGCCAGGAGCAGAGCATCCCCCTACAGAGTTGCCATGGCCAGGTGCACATCCTACTTCACAGGGTCATTGTGAGGAAGGTAATTTGCAAATCTTAAAATGCTATAGAAATGGGAATTGTCTTGACCGGTGTGGCAGGACTTGGGGATCACGTCTTTGCTTAGCAAAATGCAATGGTGCTCACCAATGTTCCATTCAACTATAGCTTTCTCCTTTTACAAAGTGCTCCTAATAAGATTTAATTAGCTTGATGCTGGCAGGTGTATTTGCACCTGTTGGGCAGAATAGAGCCCATGGAGGAGGAGGAAGAGGAGGAGAAGAAGGAGAAAAAGGAGAAGGAGGAGGGAGAGAGCCCTGGATTTTAGAGTCAGAAGATTTAGGCTCAGATCTCTACTTGGCTACTTACTTATAACCTTCATTTACAGAATGGTATAAAAAGAAACGAAGAAACAAAAACAACAGCAGATCTGGAACTTAGAAGACATGAGTTCAAATCCCACCTCTGCTGCTTATTATTTATGTAATCTTGGGAGAGTCACATAACTTCCCTGGGCTTTCGTTTCCATCTGTAAAAAGAAAAAAGGGAATTAGAATAAATGGCCTCTGAGATTCCTTCCAACTCCAGATCTGTGGTCCTATTCAACATCACCTCTCTGGAGATTCAGGTTCCTCATCTATAAGATGAAGAAATTAAATTTTTAGGTGACTCCCTTTTGCCCAAAATTCGGTGATCCTAGTTTGATATGCCAGGTAATCAGGAAGAATTTATTTAATGACTATTATGTGGTGGACACAGTGGTGGTCACTGAGAATATAAAAACAAAAGTGGAAACATTCTTGACCTCAAGGAACTTGAAAGCCTAACCTGGAGAAGGACCTATTGTCAAGGATCTAGGACTCTGACAGTTTAGAGAATCGCTAGTATAGAAACATTCTCCACCAATGTGAAGAGCACTTCTAGGATTTGTCCAATAAGATCAAGGGAGTCAAGGGAGTTACTTGAAGCAATTCAGGTGGATAACTTGCCCAGGTCATATAGCTAATAATATCAAACAAGAAGAGAATTTGAACCTGGATCTTACTAACTCCCACCTGTCCTTCTATTTACTTGGCCAGCTGATCTCAATATGGAGGAGTCCATTATTTTGACTGCCTGATATGAAGGAGCACACCCGAGAACAAATAGTCAGTCTTCTTGTCACCTGGCCTAGCCCCTTCCAAGTTTCAAGCACTAGCCTTATAGTGTAGAATCTGTAGATAGTGTAGATCTGAGTTTCTTCAACTTCCCAGGTTAGTCACAGACCAATTTCTTTCCTCTGAGACTGTTTTCATCTAGAATATATATATATATATGTGTGTGTGTGTGTGTGTGTGTGTGTGTGTGTGTGTGTGTATACACATCATGTTAACCCTTTCTACCTAGCCTGAGTCAGACCTTCTCCCTTTCCTCCTCTTCCTCCTCCTCACACAACTCTAGGTTGGCCAATGAGGCCTCAGGCATTTATACATGCATCCTCTCCATGTTTAACATCCACTCTATGCTCTATGAAGAATACAGATCAAAGGATGGCTCTCTTTCCCTCTTGTGTCAAACCTCTACTAAATTGTACCCAAGACCCTCGAAGGAGATATGGGGGACAATGAGTATGGAATATTGCATGCACTGTCAAATATCTTTGCTGTGCTGATAGGTTTTGGTGAACTAATTTTTTTGTTTTTTAATCCTTATTACAAAGGAACTCACCAGGGACGGGAAAGGATATATTCAGAAATGAAGGTGATGTAAAAACAAAACAAAACAAAAATTCCCCAAAGTAATTTTTTAAAAGATTACCTTTTTTGCCTTCTCTGTCGCTAATTTTATTTCAAGATTCAACTGACACCCTGAAGCTGTTGGTGCTCTCTCTCTCTCTCTCTCTCTCTCTCTCTCTCTCTCTCTCTCTCTCTCTCTCTCTCTCTCTCTCTCTCCAAGTATTCCTACAGCATTTTGACTGATTGCTCTTTCACCACAACTTATATTATGCATTTCTGTGCATGTGCTGGTTTTTCCCCCCAGTAGAATGTAAGCTACTTGCGGACAGGATTTTTCCATCACCCCCACCCCCATGTATCCCTAGCACAGTACTTTTTTTTTTTTTAAATCCTTACCTTCCATCTTGGAATCAATACTGTGTATTGGCTCCAAGGCAGAAGAGTGGTAAGGGTAGGCAATGGGGGTCAAGTGACTTGCCCAGGGTCACACATCTGGAAAGTGTCTGAGGTCAGATTTGAACCTAGGACCTCCTGTCTCTAGGCCTGGCTCTCAATCCACTGAGCTACCCAGCTGTCCCCTATAGTACTTGCATAAGGTAGACATTTAATATATGTATTGAATTGAATTGGATTAAATTGAATTGATAAAAACCTGAGGACTGGGAATTTGGAAATCTTGGGCTAAATCTCCAGGCTCCCCTAATTGTTAGCCATGTGATTGCTGGATAAGCCATTTAACTTCTCTGAGTTTCTTCAGGGTCAGTTGTAAGGACTGTGTTTTTTCAATCATAAAGAGCCATAGAAAATGAACTATTTTTCTACGTATATTTCTTCACATTCAAAATGTTGAAGTTGAGCTGAATAATTTCTCTAAAATCCTTTCCATTATTTTTAATTTTTTAGAATATTTTTCCATGGTTACATAATTCATGTTCTTTCCCTCTCCCCCCCTCCCCAATTCCACTGGGTTTTACATGTATCATTGTCTAAAATCCTTTCTAGTTCTAACTTCAATGATCCAGCAATGTCTTAATGTACAGTATAACTGAAGAAATGCCACTGGATCCAGGATAAAAAGGTAGATAAGGTATATATTAAGCTCTTACTATGTGCTAGCCCTGGGGATACAAATACAAGCAAATAAGAAAGTCCCTGCTCTCAAGGGCTTGCATTCTTTTTTTAAATAAAAATTTATTTTCCCCCTCGATTATATGTAAAAACAATTTTTAGCATTCGTTTTTTTTTTAATTTTAAGTTCCCAAATTCTCTTCTTCCTGCCCTACTCCTCCCTAAGATGGTAAGCATTTTGGTATGATTTTACACATGTGCAATCATGTAAAAGAATTTTCCATGGAAAAGATCTCAAACAAAAAAAAAAGAAGAAAAAGTAAAATATAGTACAGTTTGGTCTGCATTCAGACTCTACTAGTTCTTTCTCTGAAGGCAGATAACATTTTTCGTCATGAATCTCTGAATCTTATATCACTATATTGCTGAGAATAACTAGGTCATTCACAGTTGTTCATCAAAAAATAATTGCTGTTACTGTGTACAATGTTCTTCTAGTTCTACTTACTTCACTTTGTTTCGGTTCATTTAAATCCTTCCAGGTTTTTTCTGAAATCATCCTGCTCATCATTTCTTATATCATAATAGTATTGTATCACAATCATAACCACAGCTTGTTCAGCCATCCCCCAACTGATGGACAACCTCTTAATTTTCAATTCTTTGCTACCACAAAAAGAACTGCAATAAACATTTTTATACAAATAGATCCTTTCCCCTCCCCCCCTTTAAAAAATCTCTTTGGGAGACAGACCTAGTAATTGTATTGCTGGATCAAGATATGCACAGTTTTAGAGTCTTTGGGGCATAGTTCTAAATTGCTTTCCAGAATGGTTGGCTCAAATCACAACTCCACCAACAGTGCATTAGTGTCCCAACATTCTCATATCAAGGGGCTTACATTCTAATAAGAAAAGACAACACACAAAGCTAGAGCCGGAAGGGGAAAGGGAGTCCAGGCATGGTCTAGAAAGTAGGCAGGGAAGTGATGTAGAGGCCCAGTTTCAGACAAGAAAAAGTGAATGTTTACTTATCAGGGCCAGGGGATGGAAAGGGCAGAGTCCAGGGTTTTGGTGGAGGGGAGATAAGGATAATAGCTAGAGTGCAGACAGTACAGTAAGGCTCCTGCACACAGGGTCTCTACAGTGACAACCGACATTGGTATAAGTAAAGGATCCTGGCCAGTAGACAATATAGTGCTTTCCAATTCCTTTCTGAGCCTTACCCAGATCTGTAACTGGGTGAGGTGGCCAGGATGTTGTCCCAGGATGACAACATTCTAGATCAGGCTTCCTCAGTAGTCCTTTATTCTTCTGTACTTTTATTTATTTCATGGGACTCTGTCAGTCCTTTTGCCTCATAGTATCACCCCTGAGGGATCCTTTCCCAAAAGTTACATGGCTGGGAGTCATCATCTACACCCCAAAGAATGAGTGGAACTCTCTGGGGATCAAGTTACTTACTCCCTTTCCTCTGGAAACTGTAACCATATGTAGGCAGACAGTCTTGTGTTTCTCCTCCCACCCTACCTCAGCTGAATTCCCCCAAGACCCCAGAAACCCTAGTCAATCCTCTTTGGGGGGGGTGCATATTCTCTTTTCAGGGAACACACATTGGCTATACTTATGTGTTGGTAGAAATAAAGCTCCCCACATGAAGTAGGGATGGGGGATGGCTATTGAAGTGGTGGTTGTTAAAAGGAATATATATGTTCATTCCATTTCAGAGCAAGAGATACCTGGTACTTTAAGGTTGGGGATGTGTGCGTGTGCACTCATGTTGTTGTTGCTGATGTTTAGTTATATCCTGCTTTTCGTGGTTCCATTTGGGATTTTCTTGGCAAAGACACTGGAATGGCTTGCCATTTCCTTGTCCAGCCCATTTGACATATGAGGAAACTGAGGTAAACAGGACTAAGTGACTTGTCCAACTA
The DNA here is from genome assembly GCF_016433145.1 of Gracilinanus agilis. Taxonomy (NCBI): domain Eukaryota; kingdom Metazoa; phylum Chordata; class Mammalia; order Didelphimorphia; family Didelphidae; genus Gracilinanus; species Gracilinanus agilis. The sequence goes on along the minus strand of NC_058131.1, from coordinate 529,257,950 downwards.
ATATGTGTCTGAGACCAGATATGAACTAAGGAAGATGAGTCTTCCTGACTCTAGGTCCAGTACTCTATCCACTGCGCCACCTAGCTATCCCTATTCACCCATGACTAACCACCAATTGTTTGTCTGAAACCATTCTATCAATGGGCTCAGAAGATTAAATTGAACCCTCCTGACGAAGATAATAACCCCATTCTTCCTCAGATGCTTTCTGGGATGGCAAGAGAGCTGTAGCTAGAGCTGGACTCCAGGAGCTAAAGGATCATCGATTGAGATCTGAATTGGACCTATGAGGCTGTCTAGTCCAACTTCCCTCTTATCATTGCCCATATTGGCCACCTTGGATGAAAACAGATAACTCCCCAAATCTTAACTGTCTTTTCTTTCCTAATAGTAAACATAGAAAACCACATGGGAAATATAGAAATCCAACCAGAAGTAACATAAACCCATCATAAATTTTAAACAGAAACTTCCGTGGGATAGCATGGATGACAAATGGACCTACTGTGTAAAGTTTGGAATGAGGCAGGCAAAAGTTAAAAGGCTGCTTAAATTCTCCCCTCTCTCTTCTATTCCAATTTCATCTCCTTGGAGGTCCAGTTTCCACAATATCAAATTGTCTCTCAGCAATTGCCTTGTGTGCCATCTTTGTTCTTCATTTATATCAGATTCAGCAATGACTTCATCAAAGATTGTCTTTGCAAGGGGAAAAAAAGCTTTCTCTAGATGGTTCAAGATCTTATAAAAGAACACAGAGAAGTTCAGGGCCAGATCCAATCTTGTAGCATGTGTCGGTAGCCATCTCCTTTTTTGCTGATTTCCAATGTTTCTTGATATGCTTGTTGCAATTGATCCATATTCCTTTCTCATCATTGTGAGTAGCAACCTTGTAAAGGAATGGTTTCTTGGCACTTTCAAATAGAAAGCGTTGCTTTCTGCTTGTGAATCATTAGGAATCAAGAACTTTTCCTATAGAGCTGAATCACAATAGAGTGCCATCATTGCCGATATTTCTTAGCTCAGACTCAATTTTCTCTTTGTATTCTCAAGCCATCTGCTGGTTTTTTTTTTCCTCAGCACCCTCCATATTTTGCTCAATACTTGAAATGATCCTCCAAAATGACCTACAACATTTTCATAAGCAATAGAGGGAAGATTCCCCTCCTCGCCGGATAATTCAGCTCCTATCTCAATTACAGACTCCATGTAGGCTGCCATTTCACTATATATCTCAGCCTGCTCAGCCAATTTGGCCTTCTGCTCTGATTCATTTTTATCCATATTGGAGTATACCATTCCTGGAGTGAGTGGTGTTGAATGGTGGCAGTGGCTGGATGAACAGGGAGTTAAGCAGTCTCTGGGCAGGAGCAGTGGCCCTCTGACTCTCTTCTTAACTCTCCAGAATCAGCTTCTGACCTCATCATTCAACTAAAACTATTCTCTCCAAAATACCAGGGATCTCTGATCTCTCTCTCTCTCTCTCTCTCTCTCTCTCTCTCTCTCTCTCTCTCTCTCTCTCTCTCTCTCTCTCTCGTATAACCCTTATCTTCTGTCTTTGAATTGATACTAAGTTGGATTCAAGACAGAACAGTAAGGGTTAGGCAATTGGTGTAAAATGACTTGCCCATCATCACCTAGCTAGGAAGTACCTGAGGCTGAGGCCAGATTTCAAACCAGGACTTCCTATCTCTAGGCCTGGCTCTCTATTCACTGAGCCACCCAGCTGCCCCCCAATGATCTCTTATTTGCCAAATCTAATTGCCTTTTCTTAATCCTCGTCCTTCTTGGTCTCTCTGCAGTCATTGATACTATTGATTACCTTCTTCTTCATTCTCTCTTTTCACTAGATTTTCATGATGCCACTCTATCTTGGTCCTCTTCCTTCTTGTATGATTTCTCCTCCTCAGTCTCCTTGCTGGATCTTTCTCCAGGTCATGTCTCCTAAGACTTTTTCCTAGGCTCTCTTCTCTTCTCCAGTACTGTTTTGCTACATGATCTCCTCATCTCACATGGATTCAGTTATCTTCTCTGTTGATGACTCCCAGATCTACTTACCCAGCCAGCCTCAACTTCTCTCTTAAACTCCAGACTCTAATATCTAACTCCCTATTAGATATCTTGATTTGGATCTCCTAAGGTCATTTAAAATTCAACATATCCAAAACTGAACTCATTATCTTTTCCCCAAACCCTCCTCTCATCCTACCTTCCCTATTACTATCGAGGATGCCACCTATTCTCCCAGGTGCCATCATTCACTCCTCACTCTTTCTCACTTTCCATATTCAATTCTTTGTCAAGTCTTGTCCATTCTACATGGATAATATCTCTCATACACTCCCTTCTCTCTGATGTTGTCACCACCCTGGTACAAGCCCGTCCTCCCCTCGTACCTGAATTATTGTAATAGCCTGCTGGTCAGCCTTCCTGGTTCAAGTCTCTTCTCTACTCCAACCCATCTAACACTCTACTCTCAAATGGATCTTTCTAAAGCATTGGTCTGACTATGTCACTCTTTACTCAGTAAATGTCACTGACTCCCTACCAACCTCCTGGATCAAACAGAAAATCCTGTCTTCAAAACCTCTTCATATTCTGGCCTCTTCGTATCTTTCTAGTCTTTGTATACTGTCTTCCCCTCCCCTGCTCCCAGCAGGTACTCTTACCATCCAGTGGTACTGGCTTCCCTGGTATTCCTTGAATAAGATGCTCCATCTTTCAGCTCATTCCAGGCACATTCACTGGCTATCCCTCATGCCTGGAATACTTTCCTTCCATGTATCTACCACCTCCTGGCTTCCCTGACTTCTTTTGAGTTTCAGCAAAAATTATGCTTTTTCAAAAATCCTTACCTAGAGTCAGCAAGGTAGCACAATGAATAGAAAGCCAGGCCTGGAATCGGGAGGATCTGGGTTCAAATCTAACCTCAGACACTTCCTAGCTGTGTCACCCTGGGCAAACTTAAACCCCATTGCCTAGCCCTTACTGACACTAAGACAGAAGGTAAAGGTTAAAAAAAAAATAAAGAATCTTTACCTAGTCTTAATGCTAGTCCTTTCTTCTGTTGATTGATCAGCTTAAATTTATCATAACCACACACACACACACACACACACACACACACATACACACATACACACATATATATATATCTTGTTTATACATCTTTTTTCCTGTTTTCTCCTCCATTAGAATAAGCTCTTAAAGAACAGGATCTGGTTTTTGTTTGTTTTGCCTTTTGGAGGATATATCCAGTACTTAACATAGTACCTGGCCCATAATTGGCGCTTAATAAATGCCTGTTTGCTTGACTTAACTTGATTCCCTAATAGAATATGTAAGGAGTGTCTGGTGCATGTGCAGATGCTATCAGCTTGCTATGATTGTGCTTCCACATGGAGTATGCTGGGAAGAATCATGATGAGCTGTAAGGGAGGTATCTTGGAAAGACTGGAGCAGGTAGGGACATTCCATAATTGCTTCAGGTCTACTAACCACAGCCTGAGGAAGAGTCTCTGTGGCTACGCCTCATCAGTGGGATCTTGGCCACTAGGGAGTATAGTCTCTGTTCTGGGGATTTTCCAAAGGTCAGGAGAGCAAGCCACAGGACTTCAAGAGTCAGAGCCCAGGCCAGATATCCATTACAGAACAGGACTGAAGCCCTGGGGAACAAGGACTAATGTTCAGAAGAGACCTTCAGGATTCCAGCCCAAGGGAGGCATAATCTGGCAGCCAAATAGCATCTGATGATGAATTTGGTGGGATCAAACGCTATGCAGGATCTGAGCTAAATTATGAAACTAATCCCTTCCAGAGAAGGAGGTGATATAGGTGGGGGGATTGGACCCCTGAGGTGTTAGGGAAAGTGTCTGTACATTCATTCTTGCTACCTTTTTTTTTTTTTTTAAACTCTTACCTTCTGTGCTAGAATTCATACTCAATATTGGTTCTGTGGCAGAGGAGTAGTAAGGGCTAAGCATCTGGAGTTAAGTGACTTGTCCTGAGTCACTCAGCTAGGCAGTGTCTGAAGGCATATTTGAACCCTGGAGCTACCCGTTCCAGGCCCGACTCTATCCACTGAGCCACCTGGCTGCCCCATCTTACTATGTCTTTGAAGTAAATATCCTTTTTGTAAAAGCTAGCTGGTAGGCTTGTTAAGTGGAACTGGGGTGCTCATCACAGATTAAGGCTCCCGAACCTGAACGGTGTGACCTTGTGCCGAGGGAACGGTAGGCATTCAGAAAATGCTTACTGGTGATTTTGAGAGGGGCTGCCAGTCCGGAACCATCGATTTCTAGAATAAGTCATTTCGGAGATGATCATGTTTTCTTTTATTTTTTACCAAACCAATACTTGAAAGCAGTACTAGGAAGGAATCCCTCCCTTGGTTCTCTACTGCCAGCCATTTCATTCACCTTCTTGCTCTGGTAGTACCCTGGAAGGGGATGCTTTGCCATCCCACTTCACATACAAAGGGGAGAAATGGGGATGAGGGGAACAGCTAGTGAAGGCTTGAACCAACTGCAGAGAAAAAAGACATCCCAACACCCTCAGGGTACCAGAGGACACTGGGGGGAGGGTCATTTGTACTGAGCCTGGACCTAAGAGGGTGGGACCAGATTCAACCATGCGGCAAATGTAAACTCCTTGAGGGCGGGACCATTTAATTTTTGTCTTTGTATTCCTAATGCCTCACACAGTTCCTGGCACATAATAGGCACATAATAATTACTATATGAATGGAATTAAATGTATTCTTCTCTGATTGATTCTCTATTCCACTCCCCTTAACCGCTATTTCAAACCTTCTCTCTTTTCAAGACCTTTATCCTCCCCCACTCCCTGTTTTCAATAGATGATGCTGTCTCCCATTTCACTAAAGAAATTAACCCTATCTATTATGAGCTATGTGCTTTTAAAATGCCCAGAATAGGGGGCAGCTGGGGAGCTCAGTGGATTGAGAGCCAACCCTAGAGATGGGAGGTCCTGTGTTAAAATCTGACCGTAGACACCTCCCAGCTGTGTGACCCTGGGCAAGTCACTTAACCCCCATTGCCTAGCCTTTACTGCTCTTCTGCCTTGGAACCAATATATAGTATTGATTCTAAGATGGAAGGTAAGGGTTTAAAATAAAATAAAATGCCTAGGATAGGAGCAGCTGGGTATCGGAGTGGAGAATACAGCACCAGACCTGGAGTTGGAAAGATCTGGTTTCTAATCTCCCTCAGATCAGTGATACATGTAAAACCCAGTGGAATTGCGCACTAGATACAAGAAGGATGGCGGGTGGGGAGGGCTTTGGAGGGAAGAGAAAAAAACATGAATCATGTAACCATGGAAAAATATTCTAAACAAAATTTAAAACAAAATTTAAAATTAAAAAAAATCTCCTTCAGATACTTCTCAACTGTGTGACCCTAGGCAAGTCACTTAACTCCAATTACCTAGCCCTTGCCATTCTTCTGTCTTGGGATTGATACTAAGACAGAAGATAAGGGTTTGATAAAATGATGTAAAAATAAAACAAAATGCCTAGGATCGTGGCATGGTAGATTTTGTGCTAGAGGGGCGTTAGAAGACTTCTCGTCCGGCCCCCTCATTTTAGGGAAGGGGAATTAAGGTCCCAATAGACTGTGGCTTGCCCGTGGGCCTTAAGCTAGATAAGCAACAGAAGAAAAATTTAAACCTGGGTGCCTTGACTATAAATCTAGTGTTCTTTCCAATGTGCCATTCACAGTGTCTTTATGCTTGGCAGTCAGTTGATATGTGAGTTATTCCCTCAACCAGTAACCATTTACTCAGTGTCTTCTATATACCAAGCACTGTACTAAGCATTATTACCACTAATCTCTGGCCCAGCCTAAGCCTCAACTCCTGTCTCAGCCATATATGCCTCAGCAGCGTCCCTGGCTCTTCTCTCCACCTCCACCCCCCACCCCCCACCCCTGACTCTCTCGTTCCTGGCTCAAAGCCTAGCTTTCCCTACTCCCCACACCCTAATCCCTTGGTCACTTTCCAGTCATTGACTCTAAAATAGTGTCCAGCTCCTTCCCTAACCAGCCAGAGTTTATTTGACTCTCGAAACTGACCCCATGAGAGTCCATGGGTGAGATTCCCAACCCTGCTGGCTCGTCTAGAGTGGTTTGGTACTGTAATTCCAGCCCCTACCACAGCTTCTAGAAAAAAACCTCAAACCTCAACTCAGGGGACTTTCTGTTCTAGGCCCCTTGGAGTCCAGGGAGTGTCCTTGATGCAGATGCTGTCCCCCAAGGCCCTGCAGTGAGTTATGGATCTGATTTTCTGCCCCTCCCCCAGTGGAGTTCCAGATTTTGATTCTCCAGCAGCTAGAGATAGAGATAGAGATAGAGTCTAACCTCTATCATGTGGCCTGAAACCAGCACGATGAGGGATTCTTGATTCCCCACTGCCAGCCTGCCATCTCTCCCCTTCCTGCTCTGGTAGTGCCCTGGAAAGGATGCCTTGCCATGCTACATCAGGAAGCCGACAAGAGAGCTTTCCCATCAATAAACTATGGAATAGAGATTCACTGCAGACACAGTAGAAGCTGTGAGGCAAGGGTGCACACAAATGAGAAGAGAGAGAGAGAGAGAGAGAGAGAGAGAGAGAGAAAGGGGGAGAGAGAGAGGAAGGGAGAGAGAGAGGGAGGAGATAGGAAGATAGGTAGGTAGGGGGGAGAGAGAAAGGGGGGAGGGGGAGAGAGAGGGAGAGGGAGAGAGAGAGAGCCTCTCCCATCTCTCTCCTTGAGGCATAGCAATTGTGAATGCCCTTGCACAGTTAGATGTTCTAACTCCAGCTTCCAGTGGCATCAGAGGTTTGGTAAAGGATGAAAGAAAAGTCACCCCCCCCAAAAAAAACCTAGAGATTTCTAGAAATCAGTGATTCTGGACACTGGACACAACATTTAATATTTCCTGAATGCCTGCCCTATTCCCCCGTCCCCCCCACACACAGGGTAGCACTGGTCAGGTTCTGGAGCCTTAAAGAGATTAATTCCCCTTCCCTCTCCCTCACCCAACCAAATCCTACCCAGCTTCAAGAGCCACTTCCCTGACTACCCTAGCTCTCACTGATCTCCCTCTCCTTGGAACTCCTGCAGCATTTATAGCCTGTAACACATAATTTACACTGCATTAATATTCTGGCTTGTTCAATATGCTCATGTATCTTCAAACATTCATGAGATCCCTTTACAAAGGGACCTGGATTTTAGCATTGCCCCTCTGGGTAGCACTGGACTGCTCCTTATCTGTCGATTAAATAGCCAGCCACCCACGAAGGTCAAAATGCATGGAGTTCTCTTTCAGCTATGACTCACCCTGAGCTGCAGATGTGTTCGTGTTTACAGATCTCTGGATGCAGGTCATTCTCACCTCCTCCTGACGGTAATGCCTTAACATGGTCATGTATGAATCATCACTGTGAAACCGTGTCCTACTGGTGGAATAAAGGCAGGTGCCCACACTGTTGTCAGAGCCAAGTTATGCTGTAAATGCCAGTTAGATTCATGGGCCTCCTGAGAAATCAGATTTGTGGAATTAGCATTCAGAAACTGTAAGGGCTCCATTTCCCCCTCGTTCTGTGGGAGGGAACGCCAATTCAATTCAATCCATCAAGTATTTATTAGGCTCCTTCTAGGTACAAGACATTGTGCAAGCAATTATTAAGCTCCTGCTATGTCTACTCTGATAGAAAAGGGAATTTTTACTTTTTATTGAATTTTACTTTTTGCATTTACACATAGAAACAATTTTTGACAATTGTTGTCTGACATTTTGCTATTCAGTCTTTCCCTCCCTCTTCTCATCTCCTGGAGGCAGTAATTAGTCTGATACAGGTTGTATCAGTGGAAAAGCAAACTTTTAAATAGTCTCTTCTACAGATTGCATTGCAGCCCTGAGCTGTCACCCATGCCTGGAATGCTTTTCCTTTTCTCCTCTGCCTCTTAGACCCCCACCCCCTTCCTTTCAAGGCTTAGTTTGAGTCACTTCTTTCAAGCTCTCCCTGTTACTGCTAGTTGTTAATATCCCACCCCACATCAAATAATTGTGTGTGTGTGTGAACATATCCTGTATTTACTTATCTGTGAGCACGTTGTCTCCTCCTGAGTAAAATTCCAGGTCTCTCACTTTTGTCATCGTAACATCAGTAGCTGGCACACAGTAGGCATCTCATAAATGCCTAGTTTGACTGCTAGTCAAACTACCAGCCTGGCTAGACAAATGGAGTACCATCCCCTGAGCTGTGTCTGGAGCCTTCTGCTAGAAGGTGGGCTCTGTGGGAGGGAACTCCAATTTCATTCAATCCATTTATTAAGCTCCTTCTAGGTACAAGACATTGCGCAAGCATTTATTAAGCTCCTGCTATGTCTACTCTGATAAAAAAGCGAATTTTAACTTTTTATTAAATTTTCCTTTTTGCATTTTCACATAGAAACAATTTTTGACAGACATTTTGCTATTCAGAGTCTTTCCTTCCCTCTTCTCATCTCTTGGAGGGGTGGGTTCAAGGAGTCAGCTTGCAGGGCTGGGCTCTTCTTTCCAGCTCCAGAAGAAGGCATTACTCCACTTGTGGGAGATAGGGTTAAGCGCCCCTGGGATGTCTTGTCTGCCTGAGCACTCACTCCTGATACGGACAGGTAGACACGAAAGATCCCTCAGAGCCCAAGCGGGACTAAGATGCTCTTCCTCCCCTTCCCCCACCCAGACATAGCACCACAAGGTGGCACTGCCGCCTTCCACCTGTAATTGGGCTGCCCATGCTCACACCAGCCCAAGAAGGGAGTGCGGGAGGCAACACTTGAACCAGACCCTCCGGAGAGGCGGAGCCTGCATCCCGAGGCATCTGCAGCTGCTCCAGGAACTCAGACGTGCAGCCCTTCTCGTCACTCTGCCTAGGAGGGGCCCTCCTAGGAGAGAGGGGGAAAAGAACATTCAGCTAATCACTGGGGGACCAACACTTCAGCCATTTTAGCTTTGAAAGAGAAGCCAGCTCCAAGGGCTTGTGCTCGGGCTCACAGACAGAGTCCTCCCCTTCTCTCAGCAGGGAAGGGGACAGACACCAAACACGTACTCTCAGGAACCCACGGCCCAGGAAAGTATTACTTTCCGCTCTTCAGCTCTGCCTCTCAGAATCCTTATCATCCTTCCAAGTTCAGCTCCAAAGGCACCTCCTCCTAGAAGGCTTCCCTGGTGCCCCTTGTTATTAATACTTACTCTCTATAAATTACCTTGTATTTTCCTAAAGTGAAGGTCTGAATTCCAGTGGCTCCCTATTACTCCTAAGATGACATCTGCTTGACAATTTAACCTGGCCCTTTCCTATCCTTTTATTCCTTTTAGAATCCTTTGCTCATTCATTTCAAAACTCAGTTCGAACTATGCTTTCTATGAAGGGTCTCAATTCACTCCACCCACTCCCACCCCCACCCCCACCCCACCCCAGCTGCTAGCAGTTTCCTTGTACTCTGTGTATGTGTGTATGTATGTATATACACATATGTGCACATATATTTATTTTAATGTGGCTTATATACCTATTTATATACGTATCACCCTCCCCATTAGAATATAATCCCTTTGAGGGAAAGAGTCTTTCTTTTTCTTTATAACCTTAGCACTTAGCATACTGCCTGGCACAAAGTAAATGCTTAAGAAATGTTTATTAACAGGTAATTGACTTTGCTACTAATAGCAATGCAATGATCCAGAACAATTCTGAGGGACTTATGAGAAAGAATGCTATCTACCTCCAGAGAAAGAACTGTTAGAGTAGACATGCAGAAGAAAGCATGTGATTTATCATTTGTTTATATGGGGATGTGATTTAGAGTTTTGGTTTTAAAGGATTAGTCTTTTACAAAAATGAATATGGAAATGGGTTCCAGTGATAATATGATAACATATACATATATACATATATATATATATCCCAGTGGAATTGCTTGTCAACTCTGGAATCAGGGAGAGATGAGGGGAGGGAGAAAACAAGAATCATGGAACCATGGAAAATTTTTTAAAATAAAAAAATAATAAATGAATGCTTGTTGATTGATTTACAATATTTATTTGATTTATATAATTCACATGTGTTTATAGGATTATATTAACATAAATATATGTAAATACAAAATATATTTGTGTTATTTTATTTCTATAAACATATAGATATAGAAATATATTTACATATATTTATGATGACTATTTATTTGATTTATATTACTTAGTTTTATGTAAACAATACATTTTGTAAGCTGACATCACATAAGTTGAAAATCACACATAATAGCAAACCCCATTATTTAATAAGTATTTCTTATACAAACTTCCCTAGACACTTGACGGCTTTTCTTATGCTCATCCGAGCTACCAGCATCACTACTTTTGTACTTTGGGGCCATTATTAGTAACTAAATAGCATTAATGAAACAAAGAGAAGCACTGCTCTGACTTGGACACAACTTGTTATTGTGTGAACACTGGACAAAGATTGATGCAGGAGCTAAGGTTTGGTGCAAAACAGTGTAGTGACTCACATTAACACTTCTCAGAGTAAGAATGAGAGTGATTGAGAGAGAGGGCAGCTGGGTAGCTCAGTGGATTGAGAGCCAGGCCTAGAGACGAGAGGTCCTGGGTTCAAATGTGACCTCAGACACTTCCCAACTGTGTGACCCTGGGCAAGTCACTTGACCCCCATTGCCTACCCGTACCACTCTTCTGCCTTGGAGCCAATACACAGTATTGACTCCAAGACAGAAGGTAAGAGTTTCAAAGAAAAAAAAGAGAGAGAGTGATTGAGAGAACTGCTGCTGTGAGGAAATGGCACAAAAAATTTATTTTATGTATTTTTCTGTCTTTATCTTTTAATGAGCTATTATGTATACCAATTTATGTGTGTCGAGTTTGCATAAAATGAGATCCTACTATATTTATGCATGCATACATTGTATCTTCAAGCAAAAAAATATAAGCTTCTTGAAGACAGGGATTACCTAATTTTTGTTCCAGTGTCATACACATAATAAGTACTTAATTAATATGGTTATTTTTGTTGTTATTCTAAGCAAAGGTCCTGAAATAAAGTTAATATCATGAGTACAATGGAAAGTGACCTTTAAAAATGGATATATTTTGTTATTCTGTCATCCTCATTTTTAACAATATCCCTCAACCTCACCTGCCATCTGCTGTAACAAAGAGTCTTTAAAAAATGGTTCACCACCTTTAATATCACTACCAGGTCTGTAACCCAAAGAGATCAAAAAAAAGGGGAATGGATCTACTTGTACAAAAATATTGAGAATTAAAGGTATGTCCATCAACCGGGGAAATGGCTGAACAAACTGTGGTATATGGTAGTGATGGAATACTATTGTACTGTAAGAAACAATGAACAGGTTGATTTCAGAAAGAATTGGAAAGACTTACATGGACTGATTGCAGTGAAATAAGCAAAACCAGAAAAGCATTGTATATAGTAACAGCAATATTGTGGAATGATCAACTGTGAATAGATTTAGCTATTAGCAGCAATGCAATGATCCAGGGCAATTCTGAGGAACTTATGAAAAAGAATGCCATCTACCTCCAGAGAAAGAACTGTTGGAATCAGAATGCAAATGAAAGCATGTGATTTTTCATTGTTTATTTGGGTTTATGTTTTGGGGGTTTGGTTTGTAAGATCTCTCACTTACAAAAATGAGAAATAAAGAAATATGTTTTGCATGGTAATATATGTATAACTCAGAAAAAAGGGGAAAAAACAGTTCACCAAAATTAACCAACATATCAAATGAGCTTAATAATGTATGCAATGTATAATTCTCTACCTCTGCCCAGAAGGAAAAAAACAAACAACTGTTTCATCTCTAAAGCCAAGCTTTATGATTATAAAATATTCATTGTTTGAAAAAAGGAAAGGGAGAGTGGTTGGTCCTTTACATTTGCATTGTTGTAGTCATAATGTATAATGTTTACTGGTTCTGCTTTCTTCATTTTGCATCACTTCATGCAAGACTTCCCATTCTTCTCCATATTGTTCATATTCACCATTTCTTTGTTACAATAATATTCCATTAGAGTTGTGTACCACAATTTCTTTAGCCAATTCCCCAATTGACAGGTCTTCATTTCCAGTCCTTAGCATTGTAAAATGTGCTGCTATAAAGTTTTGGTTTTGTCTTGTTATACCTATGGGATGGTTCTTTTCATCTTTAATCTTCTTGGAACATATGCCTAGCAATAGGATTTCTGGATCAAAGACAATGCTAATCATACACAACTGCTATTGCAGTATTTCTAAATGTAGCCATTGAGCCCTTCAACTACCCATTTTCAAGATAAGCCTAACATCCACATATATTCAGACCTACGGTTCACAAGCCCCCACAGATATTTTCCTTTTCCCTATCAAACCAAAGTACACATGAACTCAAAGCAAAGGTATTTTGTTAGAATATGCAGGTAAAACTACTGGGTCTGAATACCAATGAGATAATAAACAAGGGGAAAGGACCTACTTGTACAAAAATATTTATAGCAGCTCTTTTTGTGGTGGCAAAGAATTGGAAATTGAGGGGCTGTCCATCAATTGGGGAATGGCTGTACAAATTTGTAGGATATGTTAGTGATGGAATACTATTGTGGTATAAGGGATGATAAGCAGAATGATTTCAGAAAGAGCTGGAAAGATCTATATGAACTGATGCAGAGTGAAACAAGCAGAACCAGGAGAACACTATATACAGTAACAGCAATACAGTATAATGATCAATTGTAAAGACTTAGTTACTCTCAGCAATACAGTGATCTGGAACATTTCAAAATGACTTAGACAAAGAATGCTATCTGCCTCCAGAGAAAGAACTGTTGGAGTCAGTTGCAGATCAAAGCATACTATCTTTCACATTAGTTTATTTACAGTTTTATTTGGGGATTTTAGTTTTATATGAGTATTCTCTTATGACAATGACCAATATAAAAGTATGCTTTGTGTGATGATACATGTATAACCCAGATCAAATTGCTTACTAGCTCCATGGGGGGTGGGGGGGAAGGAAGGGAGGGAGACATTTGGGTCTTATAATTTCAGAAAACATATGTTGAAAATTATTATTATGTATAATTGGGAAAATAAAATATCTTTGAATTTAAAAAATAAATAAATAAACAGTAAACAACAAGAGGAAAATGCCCCTGTACACCTGGGGAAACACTTTTCCATAGGTTGCCATTTCCATGATGGGAGAGGAAACATGCATAGCCTAGGTAGACAATGCAAGTCAGGGTTGCATCCCAGATGGAACACCCCTCTGTGTCTGGAGCTGCCACTTGCTGCTTCCTTGTAGAGCTGTTTATGTCATCAATTGGCCTGCTGATGTCATCTGCTGGCTGCTTTCTCTCCTGCCATATGCCCTGCCGATTCTCTGCTGAGCCCCATGATGGTTCTCTGTCAAAATGCTACTGCCATCTGCTGGTCCTCCATTGAACTGTAGCTTCTCAGCAGCCTCTTCCTGTATGCAGTGTGCTTGCATAATCATTCAATAAATTTGTATTAAATGCCTGCCGTGTGGTAGGTCCTGTGTCAAGACTGGTTAAGGCTCGAATTTTCAATTGACCAACAGGGGAATCAATAGTGAGGCATCCTTTAACCTCTTTTCTTCAATATCTTGGGTTTACACCCCCCACCCCCCCACCCCCGTGTTCACTCAGCTGCTGATTGATCCGTGTTCATTTAAATGAGAATATCATTTTAAGGTAATATTTTCTTTTTCCCCAATGACATGTAAAAACCATTTTTAACATTTTTTGAAATGTTGAGTTCCAAATTCTCTCCCTCCCTCCTTTCCTGAGACAGTAAGGAGTCTGATAGAGATTTTACATGTGCCATCACCACTTTGTGGAATAGATCTAATGAGAATACTCTACAAGTATAATCTAAACTTGTGTCAGCAAATGGGCAAAGTGTAATGTCTGAGAGAACCAACTGGGTGTTGGTCTAGCTTTCAGGAGAACCATAAGAACTCAGCTTCCTTGTGGCTGGGAAAACTCATTCTATTCAGTAGTCCCTGGCCTTTATGGTAACTAGCCTTGTGACTTGACTAATACAAAGCTTAATACATCTCTACAAATAGGTAAACTGGAGTTTGAGACCATCTGAGGAGCCATCAGCCTGAGCACAGTCTTACAAGGACACAAATGGTACTCTTCTGGAGCAGAGCTATGATGGCGGAATGGTACTGTACTAAGAAGCCCTTACTCACCTTCATCAGGTTATAGTTCTATTCCCAGTCATTCTCTAGGAGATATTTTCCACTCAAATTAATCCCAGGGAAAAGGTGGAGGAAAATGGTGAAAGCTCTGCCCCTGCCCTAAAAACCTTACTAGTGACAGACCTACCTCTAGACAGAAATTTCTGTCTCATCCCCTAAAAAAGGATCCTGTAATAAGTGTTCTCTCTACCTTTGGAAGTTGTTTAAAAAAAAATCATCATCAACAATTCTTTCTTTGACTCCAAGCTCCTAGCCAGAGAGCCACTCTAGCAAAAATATCAGCAATATAAATGTCTCTCTCCTCTCCTGGATACTCCCTTACAGTCCCTCTCTACTGCATTTGAGCAAGAATACACACAGACCTGCATTGCAGATGGTTAACTACATTTATCATACTAGAGAGACAAAGTACGTAGAGAGGTAAACGACTTAGGAAATGGAGATAATTTTGAGGAACCAGATTCATATCCTCTCTAAAGGAAAAGGGAGGAGGAAAGGGGGGCATTAATGAGTGAGGGTGGGGGGAGAGGTCCTACGATCCAAGGTTATTTTTTTGGTACATCCTCCATCCCAACATTTCTCATTCCCCATCAGCCTAAATAGACTCAGTCCTAAAGCTCAGAATTAAGGACCTCAAAGCTGCCCTTTCCAGGTTCTGTTCTATAGTCTCCAGCTCCACTAATTGTCCCAGTAGTTCCTTTTCCTCCCAGTAACCTCCATGTGCTGCTCTGAGCCCAGATCACAACTGCCCATAGTCCCTCACCCTAAGAAGGGAGGAGGGGGTAATATGAGTCACATCCACCCCCTTCCATTAGTTCTGAGTTTAGGACATATTTCCCAAGGAATCAAGAAGGGAAATAACTGATCTGATTTCTGCCTGAACCAGCAGGCATCCAGCATCTGATCTCCTTGGCAACTCCAAGACAACGTCACACTCCCCTGGCTACATGGATGGTGGTATTGCTTGTTTACTGGTATTGTAAACATTCTCCTAACTATATTGATGCTAGTACTGCAAATTTTGCTCCATATCCACTGTTAGCTCCCCAAAACAATGTAAGCAACAAAAATATGTACCAATTCAAGGATCATTTCAAGGCTTTAATAATTGCTTTAAGGATGTGACTCTGGGCAAGTCCCTTACTTTCTGTCTGCCTCAGCTTCCTCATATGTAAAATAATAACACCTACTTCTCAAGGTTGTTGTAAAAACCAAATGAGATATTTGTAAGTGCTTAACACAGTGCCTAGCATATAGTTGATGCTCAATAAATGTTTGTTCCCTTCCTTCCTTCCTTCTTCCAATTAGATTATAAGTTTCAGGAAAGCAGTACCTGTGTTGTATCTATCAAAGTAAACCCAGTGCCTAGCACAGTGTCATGCAGTAGGCACTTAATAAACACTCCAAGCATATGGGGAGCAGCCCAAGTGTGCTGGGAACTATGCCAGGTGCTGGAGGAATTATAATATTAAAAAAATGTTACCGACAGGCTCTGAATTTAAAGGAATGTTAAAGACACAGCACTCCAGTTATTAGTGCTCTCTCCTCCTCAAAATTATTTTATATTCCCTGGGATGTATTTTACATCGACTTTTCATTTTACATGTTTTGTCTTTTCCAGAAGAATGTAAGTTCCTTGAAAGCAGGGGTTGATTTACTCTTGCCTTTGTATCCCCATCTCTTAGCATAGGGCCTTGCCCATAATATCTACTGTTGGTTAAATTTCATTCAATTGAGAGCTTCCTAATTAAGCAAAAAGGCCATACTTTGACATTTTGCAGTGCCTGTCACCTAGAAGGTGCCTTATAAATCTTTGTGGCTCGAGTGAAGTTGGCTTCATTGTCAAATGGTAGTAAAAAAGAATAAAAGGGGTAGGTTGGTGGCCCAGTGGATAGAGAGTCAGGCCTGGAGATGGGAGGTCCTGGGTTCAAATCTGACCTCAGACCCTTCCTAGCTGAATGACCCTGGGCAAGTCATTTAATACCAATGCCTAGCCCTTACTGATCTTCTGCCATAGTATCAATTCTAAGACAGAAGGTAAAGGCTTAAAGCAAACAAACAAACAAACAAACAAATAAATGAATGAATGAATAAATAAATAAATAAAGTGGTAGTGTAGGGCTGGAAGACCATGCTAAGTTTTGCTTTCTGTTTTACTTGTGAGAGCTCACACTTGCCTTTCACTGGCTTAGGGGCCATCACTTCCACGGAGGGGACGGGTATGAAAGGAACAGCTGGGATGGAGATGTGTAATGAACTGTGTCTAGTTAGCAAGAAGGGAAGGGATTCTCCACCTTCAATAATTCCTGCCATTCTTATCAAGTACTTCATAATTTATTTAATCCCCTGACTCTTCTGAGTGGCGTCATAATATGCTTTAAAGGCCGAACAAATACATGGAAATCATTCATGTTGCACATCCTGATAGCATGTAGTAGGAAGAAGGCCTGGAGTCCCTGCTCAGTACTTTAACAAATATTGTCTATTTGTTCCCCACAGTAACCCTCCAGAGGAAGCTGCTATTATTATCTCTATTTTACAGCTTAGGAAACTGAGGCAACAGAGGTTAAGTGACTTGGTGAGGGTCACACAATTACCATATTTGAACTCAAGCCTTTTTGACTCCAGGCCCAGTGCTCTATCCACTGTGCCAACCCCCTCTAACTGTAAACAAGTCACTAAGAGTTCTCCTGGCCTCAGTTTTCTCAGCTATAAAACTGGCAGGGGAGGGTCTGGAACAGATGATATCTAAGATCTTGTCAAATCCTGATCTTGTGACTGATTATAGATCAGAGCCAGAATTAAGGGGTCAGACACCAAGGGTATAACACACCAGGGGGCAGGATGAGGAATGCTTTTAAATATTTTTATAAATGCAAACATCTTTGAATTGAAGAAAACTACTTTCCATGGAAAGGTTTTTATTTTTTGATAAGTTAAGACACAATACTCTGGGTTAAAATCTCCATTGCTCTTTACGACATAGGTGATCTTAGACAAACTGCTTCGGCTTTTTTGGCCCTTGGCTTATACCTCTGTCAAATCAGGTGGTTTAATGGGGGGCCAGAGGTGTGAAGAAATTGAACTAACTGTGAGTGTCCCGCAGGGCTCTGTTCTAGACCCTCTTTTCTTCTCCCACTCTTCTATCTCACTTGGTGATCTCGTCAGTTCCCATGGATACAATTAACCTCTCTATACTGATGGCTCTAAAATCTATTTTGTTGCTGTTTAGTTGTGCCAACAATTTGTGACTCCATTTGAGGTTTTGTTGGCAAAGATACTAGAGTGGTTTGCCATTTCCTTCTCTAGCTCATTTGGCCGATGTGGAAACTGAGGCAAACAGGGTTGAGCGACTTGCTCAGGGTCACATAGCTGGCAAGTGTCTGAGATCAGATTTGAACTCAGGAGGATGAGTCTTTCTGGCTCAATGCCTTGTCACTTTATCCACAGTACCATCCAGCTGCCCCAAATCTACTTAATCTAACCCTAATCTCTTTGCCGACTTCAACCTCTAACCACCTATTGGATATCTTTAACTGGGTGTCCCACAGACATCTTAAACTCAACATGTCTAAAAGTGAATTTATTACCTTTTCCCCCCCATAATCCTCCCTCTTCCCAACTTCTCTATTAGTGTGGAGGGAGCCACCATCTTGCTCATCACCCAGGCTCACAAGCTAGATGTTATCCTCAGTTCTCTCACTCTCATTCTCCTGTATCCAAACCATTACCACATCCTGTTGATTTTATCTTCCTAACATTTCATATATGCCTCCTCTCTTCTGACATTGCCACCACCCTGGTGCAGCCCAGGATCACCTTATGCTGGACTACTGCAGAGGTCTGCTGGTTGGGCTCTCTGTTACAAGTCTTTCCCATTTCAGTCTGTCCTCTGACCAAAGGGATCTTCCCAAAAAGCTAACCATGTCACCTTCCTACTCAATAAACTCTGGAAGCTCCCTATTAAATCCAGTATCAAATATGGAAACTGGTTTGGCTTTTAAAGCTCTTTACAACCTGGCCCTTTCTTATCCTTTTAGTCTTTCAACTTACTCTTCAGCTCCTATCTACCTCCTAACTCAGACATATTCTTTAATCCAGTGATATTGGCCTCCTTGTTTTTCCTCAAACCCGATTCTCCATCTCCTGGCAGTGGGCATTTTCACTGGCTGTCTCCCATGTCTGGAATTCTCTCCCTCCTCATTTCTATCTTCTGACCTCTCTGGCTTCCTTCAAGTCCTATTTTAAAGTCCACCTTTACGTATAACCCAGATTGAATTGCCTGCCAGCTCCGGGAGGGGTGAGGGATAGGAGGAAGAGAGGCAATTTGGATCATGTAACTTCAGAAGATTTATGTGTAAATTTGTTATTACATGTAAATGATAAAATACCTTTGTAATGTAAAACAAAATAAAAGTCCACCTTTTACAGGAAGTCTTTCCAGATTCCCCTTAATTGTATTGCCTTCTTTCTGTTGCTTATCTCCAACTTATTCTATTTATAGCTTGTTTTTATGTTTGTTGTTGTTCAGTGATTTTCAGCTGTGTCCAACTCTCTGTGACCTTATTTGGAGCTTTATTGGCAAAGATACTGGAGTAGGTTTGCCAGTTCCTTCTCCAGCTCATGTTACAGTCAAGGAAACTGAGGCAAATGGAGCTAAATAACTTGCCCAGGGTCACCCAGCTAGGAAGTGTCTGAGGCCAGATTAGAACTCAGGAAGATGAGTCTTCCTGACTCCATGCCCAACACTCTGCTTACCGTGCCATGTAGCTGCCCCATTTGAACGTAGTTGTTTGCATTTTGTCTCCCTGACTAAATCATGAGTTCCTTGAGAGCAGAGACTGTCTTTTACCTCTTTTTGTGTCATCAGTGCTTGTACAGTGCCTAGCATACAACAGGCACTTAATAAATATTAACTGACTAAATTACTCTGAAGACCTTTTTTTTTTCAAACAGTAAAAGATTTTTTAAAGTTCTATTATTTTTTTCAGTTTTTATTGTCATGCAAAATACACTTCCATACTGGTCATTGCTGTAAGAGCACACTTCTATGTAACCAAACCCTCAAATAAAACCATAAATACACAGATGTGAAAGACAACTTCCTTCTCTGGAGGTGGGTAGTTTTCCTCATCATATATCTTTCAGGATTGCTGAGAGTAGCCAAGTTTTCACAGATGATCATTGTCCAATATTGCTGTTATTGTGTACAATGCTCTCCCAGTTCTGCTTATTTCACTCTGCATCAGGTCTTACAGATCTTCCCAGCTTTTTCGGAAATCTTGCTTATCATTTCTTATAGCACAATTGTATTCCATCATCAATATATGTCACAATTTGTTCAGCCAAGTAATGGACATCCTCTCAATTTCCAATTCTTTGCCATTGCAAAAAAAAGCTGCTATAAATATTTCTGAACAAATAGGTCCTTTCCCCTTTTTTTTATTATCTCAGTAAAAACATTTCATGAAACTTTGTGTCTGGGGACTTGGTATTGAATATGGCAACAATTTAACTAGACCTATGATCTCACCTATTATGGAATTCCCTTCCATGGTTCAGTTCAAAATGTATCCAGGCCTGGTCATCATGTGAGACTCTTACCCAGGTCTTGCCAAAAGTACATAGAAGGGCAGGGGAATGCTACAAAATGTTTAACAACCAACTCTCTGGGAAAGAGAAGGGAAATATACACTTGACATTTTTAGGCTTAATCTGCATTATTGACATTCTTTCTATCCCTTTATTAAGTCAACAATCAATAAAATAATAAGTCAAATATTCATTTGTAGCATTCGTTGATTTCCAAAGTATAAATGTTGACACTGAAAATTTAACTATCAGCTCTCTGTTGTTAAAGATCAATAGGAGCTGGCACTAGCTTTGCCCTACCCCATTGAGATTCACTCAATATATTGAAAATCTTCCTTGATTTTCCTTTACTTTTCAAGGGTACCAGTGGATTGCTGCAAGTCCATCTGTCATCCCTTATTCTTGTCTTGTGACTAGCCCGCCTCTTTTCCTAGCATACAATTCCCTGATGATATCTCTTAATTTTGTTTGTTGTTGCCGTTGTTGTTTTTTAAGACCTTACCTTCTGTCTTAGAATCAACACTAAAGAAGTGGTTTTAAGGCAGAAGAGTGGTAAGAGCTAGACAATTGGGGTTAAAGGACTATGGCAATAAATATAGCAATCTAGGTGATATGGATGAATATTTACAAAAATACAAATTGCCTAGATTAACAGCAGAAGAAATAGAATACTTAAATAATCCCATATCAGAAAAAGAAATTGAACAAGCCATTAAAGAACTCCCTAAGAAAAAATCACCAGAGCCTGATGGATTCACAAGTGAATTCTATCAAACATTCAAAGAGCAACTAATCCCAATACTATACAAATTATTTGATATAATAAGCAAAGGAGTCCTACCAAATTCCTTTTATGACACAAATATGGTACTGATCCCAAAGCCAGGTAGACCAAAAACAGAGAAAGAAAACTACAGACCAATCTCCCTAATGAACATAGATGCAAAAATCTTAAATAGAATACTAGCAAAATGACTCCAGAAAGTGATCAAGAGGGTTATCCACCATGATCAGGTAGGATTTATACCAGGATTTCAAGGATGGTTCAACATTAGGAAAACCATCCACATAATTGACCATATCAACAAGCTAACAAACAAAAATCACATGATTATCTCAATAGATGCTGATAAAGCCTTTGACAAAATATAACACCCATTCCTATTGAAAACACTAGAAAGTTTTGTGTTCTTTTTTTGAAGTTCTTCATTGGATAGATTCATACTTTATGGATAGAGACACACATTCATACATTGTACATATACATATACACACACATATATCCGATATATGTACATATAGTTGCAGTCTACTCACATCAGAATATGTTAAGTGATAGAGAAAAGATGGGTACTTGAAGAGACAAGCACATCATAATTTATTTTAATGTCTAGTTGCAAGTCAGATTCCCAAGGGGCATCTGAGAACCTTTGTCCCATCTCTTCCAACCAACGTGGCAAAAAAAAAAAAAAAAAAAAAGAGTTGTGTTTGAGATCAGAGTCCTTCATGAATCAATATGATTGCTTTGGAGGTTTGGTCTAATTGCTGATTCCAACACTTCACATTCTACACTCCAATTTTGTGTTTGTAGCTGCTCGGATTTCAGGGAAGAAGGGAGCAGTAGCAAAAATAGCTAGCATTTATATTGCACCTTAATATTTTCAAAGTGCTTTACATATGTTATCTTATTTATTGTCATAGCAAACCTGTAAGGAAGGTGCTATTCTCATTTCCATTTTATAGAGGGGGAAACTGAGAGGTTAAGTGACTTATTCAAAGTTGAAGAGCTAGCATCTATGGCAGGATTTGAATTCATATCTTCCTGGTTCCAGAACCCACATTCTATCCACTATGCCATCTAGTTCTGTTCAGAAACTATAGACAGACTTCCCTTAAGTACCAGTGTGGGTATGGCAAGAGCATTGGAGATATGTCATCTCCAAAGTCCCTTTGAGTTATAATAGTATTTTATGACCAGTCACATCATGAATGTATCTAGAGAGACTGACTCATTCACAGAAGTTGACTTCAGAATGGGTTGACACAGGATCATAGGTCATAGAATTTCAATCTAGAAAAGATCTTGAAGATCAAGAGCTGGAAAGGATTAGAGGAGCCTTCAAGTCTATTCTTCTTATTTTATAGATATAGAAACTGAGCTTTAGAGAGATTAAATAAACTTACCATGAACTGCACAAGTAACAAGAGGTGGAGGCAGAATTTGAACCCCAAGTCCTCTGATTCCAAATCCATTCAGTCTTAGGTGTATATTAATCAACAAAACAATAAGTCAAGCCCTGATTTGTACTTTGCAGATATGAGGTATGAGTGCTCAAGATGAAAATTTAACAATCAGCTCTGAAACTGGTCCCAAGCTGGCTCCAGCATAACCCTTCTTCTCTCCTTCCCAGACTGTAGATCTCATCTCTAACGCTGATTACCTCTATTCCAGGCCTTAAAAAAAGTGTTGGGTTTTTTCACCCATCGAATGGAGACTGACCAAATAAATTATGGCTCATAGATGGAACAGAATCTGTGTTGTAAGAAACAACAAATAAGATGACTACAGGGAAGCGTGGAAAGTCTCATATGAAACTGATACAAAGTGAAGTGAGCAGAGTATATGCAGCAACTATTTTCTGTTGTCATTTGGTCATGTCCTTACACTTCATGTCTCCATTTGAGGTTTTCTTGACAAAGACACTGGAGTGCTTTGTCATTTTCTTCTTCAGCTCATTTTATAGATGAGGAAACTGAGGTAAACAAGGTTAAGTGACTTACCCAGGGCCACATAGCTAGTAAGCGTCTGAGATCGGATTTGAGCTCAAGAAGATGAGTCTTCCTGACTCCAGGCTCAACACTCAATCCATTGGGCCACCTAGCTGCCCCCTAACCATGACTACAACATCCAAAAAAACAATAGAAACAATTTTTCGATGTATAAAGAATGATCTGGATCAAAAGGAAAGATAAAAGAGAATACTCTCACCCCTTTGCAGAGATGGGACCAGTTTACAAGGGTTGTACATTGCATATACTTTCTGATTTGTTCAATGTATTAATCAGTTATGTTGATTTTTTCTTCTTCCTCTTCCTCTTCCTCTCCCTCTTCCTTTTCTTTTCTTTCTTTTTTTTTTTTTGGCCTTTAAAAATGCTATTTGTTATATGGAATGTCTCTCTGGAAGTGGGAGGGAGAGGGATACTGGAGAAATTACAGTGATGTTAAAAAAGCAATAAACACTTATTTTTTTTTAAAGAAAGAAGAATGCTGCAAAATTATAAAGAGTAAACTTGACCCCCAAAGAAAGAGATACAAGAATATACCTCTCTATTCCTTCTCAGAGGTAGGGAAGAGAAGTGCACAGTGGTGAAATATCACATGTTTTCAATATATTTTTTGATTTTGTTGAATTCTTTCTCTTCCTTTTTCTTTTTGAAAAATTCTTTGTTATATGGATTGGTTTTCTGAGAAAGAGAAGAGGAAGGATACAAAAGGAAATTTAGGGAGTGTAAAAACAATATATCATTAAAATTTTTTTTAATTAAAAAAAATCATCTCCATGAACCACTACAGCCAGAAAAGCTGCATCAACTGATAGCTAACCCTCAGGTAAATAAGCTTTTTTGGACACAGTCAGACTGGTCCTCAGATGACAGACACGTGGGCTATTGAGGGCCCATGCTCAGAGTCTGTCTAGCTTTGTAGAGCCTGCCAAGGCATACGCTCAGCTGGCAGGGCCTTCGGGAACCAAGGGTCACTTCCAAATCGCAATAGGCTTCAAGGTAGGACTTAAGTGAATTAATGCAGCCATAACAAATACAAAATCCAAAATAAAGAATTGAAGAAAAGCTTACTTTCATTGTGTCAAGGGTATACCCAGAAGAGACCCAGTTAGGTTTTAATTCCTTTATATTAATATTTTGTTTACAAAGCTACAAGGGAAGGAATGAAATATTCATTTATTAAGTACCTTCTACATGCCAGGCACTGTGTTATATGCTTTATAAATATAATTTAATTTGATCCTCCTTGGGAGGTAGATGCCATTATTAAGTACTTTCTTACAGATGAGAAAACTGAATCAGATAGAGGTCAAATTGGATTTCAACTCAGTTCTTCCTGACCTCAAACCTAGAGCCTTAACTACTGCTTCTTAGCTATGTTAAATTAAATTCACTTTCATGTTGAAAGTCATTTAGTTAACCCATCACTGCTAATGAATTTGATATCTTAACTATTTGGACTTCCACCAGGGGAGTGTTGGAGCCAGCTCCATTTCAGAGAGTTGATTGTTAAATTTTCAGATGAGTGAGTTTTTATACCTCAGAAATTAGCAAACACTACAAAAAGTAGCTTGATTTATTGTTTTGTTGACAATCTAGATATTATCAAACTCAAATAGAAATGGGACTATCAATTCATCCATAAGGATCCCTGACAACTTTAAAACAGAACACTAAGTTTTTAAATTTTTAATAATATTTTATTCCCACATTACATGTAAAAACAATTTTTAACATTCATTTAAAAAATTTTTGAGTTCCAAATTTTCCCCCTCTCCTCCCCCCCACCCTAAGACAGTAAGCAATCTGAAAGAAAGAAAAGGGGGGAAGGAAGGAAGGGAGGGAGGAAGGGAGGGAGGAAGGAAGGAAGGAAGGAAGGAAGGAAGGAAGGAAGGAAGGAAGGAAGGAAGGAAGGAAGGAAGGAAGGAAGGAAGGAAGGAAGGAAGGAAAAGAAAGATGTTTTCATTTGCATCCAGAGACTCCATCAGTTCTTTCTCTGGAAGTGGATGGCATTTTTCATTATGAGTCTTTGGGATTGTCTTCGATCGTTGTATTGCTGAGAATAGCTATGTCATCCACAGTTGTTTATCAAACAATGTTACTGTTACTATGTACAATATTCTTCTGGTTCTGCATCAGTTCATTTAAATCTAATTTTTCTGAAATCATCATCTATGTTTTATAGTATTTTTATTTATTTTATTAAACATTCCTCAGTTATCTTTAAACCTGGTTCTATACTCCTGAGCATTGAGGGCCAGGCAGCATGTTTGGCATCTGAGATCTAGACTTAAGATGGAGAAAATGTTAATTCAGATTAAACTGAAAAGTATATTGTGTGCCCTTTTTTTTCCTGAAAAGCTTACTAGCATACCCTTAGAATCAGCTTTTGAAAAGGCAGAGAAGAGACCCTGGGAACAAAAGCTAGAGAAATAGAGAAAAGGAGAGGGGACACATTCAATGAGCAAACTTGGGGAAGCTTGGGCATCTACAGGGAACTACATGCCTTCAGAGATGGCAGCAAAGACATGGTTGAGAGGGCAATAACAGGGCAAACAGAGGAGATCTGGAACGTAGTGGGAGCTGGAGCTGAGGCGAAGCAAGGCACAGAGCCACATTATGAAGGAGCAAATCCACCAGTGTGGAACAGTAGGAAAACCAGAGTTCTAACCCCGACTTTTGGGCAAGTCAATTCATTGTCTCATCTCAATATCTGCAAAAAGAAGACTGATGTTCCTTCTATCCAGGAGTGTGCTGATAAACAACTAGCTCTCCAGAAAATAGTATACTGAACCTGCTTTAAAAAAAAAATAAAACCCTTACCTTCTGTCTTAGGATCAATACTAAGTATTGATTCCAAGGCAGAAGAGAGGTAAAGACTAGGCAATTAGGGTTAAAAGACTGGCCCAGGATCACACAATTAGGAAGTAGATGAGTTCAGATTTGAATCCAGCACCTCACAGCTCTAGGCCTGGTTCTCTATCCACTGAGCCATCAACTGCCCCAATTCAATCTACTTTTAAGCTTAATCTGCATTGCTAACATCTTTTCTATTATTTAAGTTTAGGCAATCCACAAAACCCTGCTTTGTAGCATTTATGGATTTCTGAGGTAAAAATGTACACACTGAAAAATCTAAGGGGCTTTCAAGAGTCAGTTCCAGCCCTGTCTGTGGTCCTCTGACCATACGTTGACCCTGACATCATGATGTCATTTTGGACCTCTTCAAGGACAAAGGATAACAACCAAACAAATGGTCCTTTGACCTTGCCCTTCACTGGTAGTGAGTTATGTGGACTATATAGCGTCAGGGAAAGAGATCAATTCACTAGTCTTTATTTACTTTCCCTTGGGAGGGGGGATCCTCAACGCAAACATAATATAATTTGGAAATTTTGTATAAGCCCCTGTAGGCGATGGAATTCTTTCAAGAGGGGTGGATTGTTTGGCTTTGTAGCAACCCCAAATTTGCTCCTCTTATAGAGGGATCTTAATTCTTGCTGAATACTGGTTAGATACCTGAAACAGGAATTGCCATAAACAGGGAGCAATGTTGACTATTTTTAACAAGGATTCTTTTTTTCCCCCCATCATTTTATTTATATTCCCAGAACTTAGCACAAAGCCTGGTACATAGTAAGCAATTTTTTTAAACTTTTTTTTTTGGCATTTTGCTTTAAACTGGATTTGATTTAGCTTTTTTAATTTTGAGTTCCAAATTCTTTTCCTCCCTTCTCCAGCCCCTTCCCCACCCATTGAGAAGACCAGCAACATGATACTCAATACACATGTAAAGCTATGCAAAGCATATTTCAGATATTAGTACGGCATTCATTCTTAACCTTTTTTTTGTCATGGACCCCTTTGTCAGTCTGGTGAATCCTGTGGCCCCATTATTTAATATGTTTAAATGCACAAAATAAATGGGATTCGAGCAGCTACGGAGCACAGTGGATAGAGTGCCAGGGCTGGAGTCAGGGTCACCTGGGTTCAAATCTGGCCTCAGACATTTGCCTTGCTCTTACAGCCCTACTGCCTTGGAACCAGTCTTAGTATCAATTCTAATTAATTAATTTAATTTCAAAATTAAAATCAATAGGAAACCAAAGGTTAAACACCTCAATCCATCTGTGGACCTTGGGTTAAGACACTCCTGGCTCTAGGTTTTGATTACAAGTACTTTGCATTTTCTACTTGACAAAATAAAGTACATCTTATATTTGATGCCTTGTTAGCCTGAGTGCTTGTATGGGAGGTAAGGGCCTTTTTCTTCTTTTTTTGTAGAGAGCAGAAAAACACTTAGTGAGAGCATGAGCCAAAGAGATTTGTGTAAGATAGTCCCAAGGTTGAACATGGTTTAGGCAAACCTGGAATTTTGATTCTGGACTAATTATTTTTTATTTAAAATTAAATTAAATTAATTAAAATGGTTTTCATCTTAAGAAAATAATGTATTGTTATTTTCAAACACAGGAATGGAAAGGTAACATAACTTTCTGGAATAAAGGAGATAGAGCAGAGAACCATATGGCAATCAGTGTGGAGACCAAGTTTGCATGCAAGTAGAAGTGTCATTTGGCTCAGTTTGATGATGGCTAGATAAATTTAAGAGGTTTTGGCAGCTTGAGTGTTTTGCTACCCTCACTAAGTTCTATGTTGGTGGTCAGAGCCTGAAGGGGAGGATTTGAGGCTAACCCCATGTCTGGGATCATCAGTCTCCCAGTCAACCAATAAGAGTTTATCTCATTGCCTAGGGTCCTGGATTTGGGGCAGAAATGTGATAGGTGAAATTAATAATAATAAGTAATTAGAATATTTATAAAGGACAGCTAGGTGGTACAGTGGGTAGAGTGCCAGGCTTGGAGTTGGAAAGACTCATCTTCCTGAGTTCAAATCCAGCCTCAGACACTTACTAGCTGCAGGACCCTGGGTAAATCACTTAATCTTGTTGGCCTCAGTTTCCTCATCTATAAAAATCAGCAGGAGAAAGACATGGCAAGTCACTCTAGGATCTTTGCCCAAAAAACACCAAATGGGATCACAAAGAGTTGGACAGGACTGAAAAAAAATATTGAACAATTTATATAGCACTTGAAGGTTTGCAAAGGGTTTTACAAAGTATTATCTCATTGGATCATAACGACTTCCAGGGAGGTAGGTGCTATTATTCCCATTTTACAGATGAAGAGAATGAGGCAGACATAGAGGTTTTAAGTAACTTTTCCAGGGTCACTCATCTTAGTAAATGTCTGAGGCCAAATTTGAACTCAAGTCTTCCTGTCTCCAGGGCCAGTACTCCCTCCATAGTATATATATATATACTTCCTATGTAAAGCATAATTGTTCCCTAATTGCTTCTTTCAGATTCCAAGGGATACTCAGAGTTGTATATTCTGGAATTAAGTGAGAAAGCCTGTGTTTACATTCTCCTTACCCTTCATGACTTTCTTAACTCAGCCTTCCTGAGAGAGATGGAATACAGACTGGGCTCATGGTCCCCTGGGGGAGGAAGAGATCTGAGATCCGGAGGGGAGGAGGAAAGCAGAGAGAGGCTGACCCTTCCCTTTAACAAGGTCCTTAATTCCACCCCATGCTCCTAAGCCTCATCAATCAGGGTTGTATATTTATTTTGCAGGAGCTATAACCAGAGCAGTATAACTATAGCCAGAGCTGTGGCGACAGGAAGGAAGGCACAGCGGTCTCCAGCGAGGTTTCAGAATTGGGCTCCTCTATTCTGGGTATGACTCTTAATAAACCGGTACTATGTTGTTTTGTTTGTTTGTTTGTTTTTTTAAACCTTTATCTGTTTTAGAATTGAAACTAGTATCAGTTCAAAGCTAGAAGAGCAGCAAGGACCAGGCAATCAGGATTAAATGACTCACCCAGAGTCACACACATGCAAGGCAATATTTGAACCCAGGACTTCCCATCTCAGGGCTTGGCTCTTTTCCCACTGAGCCACCTAGCTGCCTTAACCCTATACTAAAAGCATAAATCTAGCCCTCAGGTCTTGACTGGCAAAAAAAAAAAATACGCCTAGCACAGAGCAAAGGGCCTTGTACATCAGATTCTAGAGTTGGGAGGGACCAGACATCATTTTACAGATAAGGAAACTGAGTCCTAGAGAAGGTAATAAGTAGCAGAGCTGAGATTCAAATCCAGGCATGCAGGGTTCCTTCCGTCTGATACTCCTGGCTCCCTCCAGTAAATTAGGCTTTCAGGGAGAAGGGGGCCCCAGATGGTGAGTCCTGGCCCTTTCACGTCACATCCTTCTTGCAGGGTTGGTTCAAATCACAAAATAGCACATGTTGTGTGTGATTACCTTGTGGGTGATGAGCCATTATCATAAATCCCTTTTCTCTGTAAGCAGCTGTGTTTGACATTCTATACTGTAAAGAACCATTACCTGGAACAATTAATCTCCTTGGGTGAGAAGCCTACCAAATGTTGCACAGGGGCAGTGGGCTGCCTTTTTTTTTTTTTTTTTTTAACGTTTTACATATTTGCTAGGTTGATCACAAATCGATTGCTCAATAGCAAGGTGCTCTAAGGTTGTCTCTGCTGTCTCCTGTTCATCTGACCTAATGCTGGGGCACACTGGGACCAGATAAATAACACAGACAAACCAGTCCTTATTCATCCAAAATTTCCACCCTATCTCCTAGCACATGGTAGGGTGGAAGGAGCACTAGGACTCGGACAAATCGTTTAAGCTCTCTGCTTTTCCTCATTTGTCAAATGAGGGCAATGGCCTAAGTGGCATGGCATGCTGGATTTGGAGTCTAGAGGACTGCCTCAAATCCTTCCTGCTTGTATGATGTTGGACAAGTCCCTTCATCTCTCTTGGCCTCATTTTCCTCATCTGTAAAATAAGGGGAATGGATTAGATGATCTCTAAAGTTCCTTAGATGGATAGAGCAGTGAGGATGGAATCAGGAAGACCCATCTTCTTGAGTTCAAAACCAGCCTCAGACACTTACTAGCTTGTGGGACCCTGGGCAAGACACTTAACCTTGTTTGCCTCAGTTTCCTCTCCTGTAAAATGAACTGGATAAGAAAATGGCAAACCACTCCGGTATCTTTGCCAAGAACATCCTGAATGGGGCCACAAAGAATGGGACATGAATGAAAAATAACTGGTTTAATGACAATAAAGTTCCCTTCCAGCTGTAGGAACCATAGGAACATGTCTATGTTCCTATGGTTTGAAAGGTGTCCTTTCTATAAACAAAAATATGATCCCATCTAACTTGGTTACTTGCTGTTGTCCCACTCCTTTCATTTAGTCAATAGCCAATAAACATTTGTAAAGCACCTAGTATGTTCCAGGTACATGTGCTAAGGCACAGTTTTTTTTTAAATTTTTTTATTTAGAATATTTTCCCATGATTACATGATTAAGGCACAGTTTTTGACCAGACTCTTATGACAATCTTTCCACATTGCTCTGCTTCTAGTGGCTCCCTTCCTCCCATTTATCCATCACACTACTTACAGAGTAATCTTCCCAGTGCACAGCTCTGATAATGTTATTCCCCTGCTCACGAATTTGTAGTGGTTCCTTTTTACCTTCTGAATAAAGAAAGGAAGGGGACGGGACAGGGGCACGTAGGTGGCTCAGTGGATAGAGAGCCAAGTATGAAGACAGGAGGTCTCATTCAAATATGACTTCAGATACTTCCTAGCTGGGTGACCCTGGACAAGTCACTTAACACCCATTGCCCAGCCCTTACCACTCTCCTGCTTTGGAACCAATACTTCGTATCAATTCTAAGACAGAAGGTAAGGGCTTCAAAAAAGTAAACAAGTAAAGGAAGGAAGGAAACAAACTTTTCTTAAGTAGCTATGTGCCAGACACTATGCTAAGTACTGCACAAATATCTCATTTAATCCACTCAGCCACCCTGGGAGATAGACACTATTATTTATTTATCCTCATTTTACCAGTGAATAAATTGGGAGGGGGGATAGAGAAAAGTTCAATGACTTCCCCAGGGACACACAGCCAGAAGTATCTGAAACTAGATTTGAACTTGTCTTCCTGACTCCAACTTGGAATCAAGTCCAAACTCCTTAGCTCAACATTCATGATTTTCCACATTCCAGCTACTTTTCCAGGCTTACATTGCACTCCCCTACATGTGCTCCACGCAGCCAGCTGACCTATATTACACACTGTGCCAAGAACATCCTGTTATTTCCTATGTTCCAGTTTTTGCTTGTGATTTTCCCTATATATTTAATGCCCTTCTCTTCCCCTTCCATTCCTCTGATAGAAACGTTACCCAGCTCAAATGCCAATTTAACTCAACAAGCACTTATGTAGCGAGTACTCTGTGTTCAGGACACATGATGAAAAAATGACTGTTCCAGACTTGGAGGAGTTTAAAATCTAATAGAAATGGTATGGTATGCATAGAAATGAGTTTTAAACAAGAGAGAATGTGATCAAGGCAAAAGAAAGATCTCGGCAAGGTACTCGAAAGAAAAAAAATATTTTATTGAAGCGTATTGACTTATTTTTATTTGTTACATTCGAATCCCCAGTTAACTCCCACCCTTAGAAAAGGCATCCTTTGACAAACAGATATATGCATATATAAAACGACGTCTTCTTTATTGCTGTTTATCAGCTCTTTCTCTGGAGGTGGACTTACACAAGTCATCCTTCAAACAATGTTTCTGGTGCTGAGTAGAATGTTCTCTTGGATCTGCTCATTTCACTCTTCAGAATTTCTAAAGAAAATTTGAGAAAGAAGAGAGCATTTCCAGCTCTTGAAGGGATTATTTTGTAGGTAATATAATATTGTATTATAATATTATAATAACAATATAATAATGTAAAATTATTCTATTTTGTATGATAGTAATTTGTACAGACTCCTGAAGGACAGGAATCGTGTTGTATCTCATTCATCTCTGTATTTGGTATATGATGAATGAGTGAATGAGTGAATGAATGAATGAATGAATGAACAAGAGGCAGTTTTGTGTCACAGAAGGGGGACTGGATTTAGTCATAGGACTGTAGATTTAGAGCTAACAGGAACCTTAGAAATGATTGTCTGATTGTCCATATTTTACAGATACAGAAACTGAGATTCAGGAGGTCAAACAAGTTCACCAATGTCACAGAACTAGCAACTTGACAGGGGTGAGACTTGAACCCAGTTCTCTAGAAGCCAGGCAGATATCTTGAGTTCAAGTCCTAGTTCTGTCTCTTAATAGCTGTGTGGCTATGGACTAGTCACAGATAGTGGAGCCTTAGTGTCTTCATCCATAAAATGGGGACGAGATGGGTCTGGAGGGCGAGGTGGTACTTGTGTACCTACCTCAGAAAGTTGTTAACAAAAGTACTTTATAAATCATAAATAAATGGGGGTCAATATGGATGTATATTAATCACAATCAGTTTTGAATCCCAGATAGAAATCGGGAATCATGGAATCTGCTTTAGATGGGGAAGTAGATTTAGTCCAAGGCTAATACAATTAGGAAAAGCAGCAAATAAATTCATGATTTCCAAACCAAAAAAGAACTTCTTGTCTGTTTACCTTAGGACTCTCTGAAGCACAGCTCCATCAAGGCGATGACTTCCAAAGCAATTCAATTCCAATGACCAAGCATATATTTTATTATATATGGGCAGCAGATTTGGGAAGACTCATCTTCCTGAGTTCAAATCCAGCCACAGACATTTACTGGCTGTGTGACCTGGGCCAAGTCACTTCACCCTGTTTGCCTCAGTTTCCTCATATATAAAATGAGCCAGAGAAGGCAATGGTAAACCACCTCCAGTGTCTTTAACAAGAAAACCCCAAATGGGGTCACAGAGAGCTGGACACACCTGAACAACTCCACAACAACATTAAGTATTTACGAGAAACAAGGAGCTGTGTTGTGCTGCCTGTGTTCTAGTTCAGGGGTTCTTAATTTGAGGCTTTTTTTTTGAACTTTTTAAAAAATATTTAGACAACTGACATTTAATATTTTAACAATACAACAATATAGCAAATATAGTATACAATATGGTAAATATTAATTATAATATCTCATTTATACATATAACATTTAATGTTTTAATATAATTTACTTCTTTTATAATACTACATATTTTATTTTCTGTGTTTATTTTTTTAAACCCTTACCTTCTGTCTTGGAATTAATACTGTGTATTGGTTCCAAGGCAGAAGAGTGCTACGGGCTAGGCAATGGGGGTTAAGTGACTTGCCCAGGGTCACACAGCTGGGAAGTATCTGAGGCCAGACTTGAACCTAGGACCTCCCGTCTCTAGGCCTGGTTCTCAATCCACTGAGCTACCCAGTTGCCCCATTCTATGTGTTAAAAGTATTCTGGGGGCAGCTGAGTGGCTCAGTGGGTTGAGAGTCAGAGTCATAAAAATAAGTTAATTATTATATTATATATAATAGTGAGTTATATAGAATATATATAATTCTGTCAACTTTCAGGCACTTCATAGGTATTTTATACATTCTCAAGCCAAGTAGGAGCGACCGTATAATGAACCCATCCAATTCCTTGAATATCCTAGAAATCAAGTCATTGGAATCTCTGGATTTGGACGCCTTGGGTTCATTTATTTTCTTATCCTTACTGTTTAGTTATATTTACCGTACTCTCCCCCGGGTTGCTTTTCTTATCTTCTGTACACATAAAGGACCCGAGGGCCCAGGCAAAGGAGAGTAAAGAAATTCATAAGGACATTGACCCTTCCCTGCAGGCCCCGGGCTTCTGCTCAATGTATCTGGATCTCCTCATGTCTAGGGAAAGGCAAGATTCTCCCTCCATAACTGAGATGCAGATTGAGAGGGAGGGAGGGAGGAAGGGGGTGGTCCCAAGTCACCAGTCCAGATTGATAAGAGAAACAGAACTCAGGTGGCCTGAATTTTAGCCCCCCAGGCATCCTTGCCTCTCACTGGGTTCTCATCGCCCTGGTTCAAGGCGTTCTCAGCTGCCAGAGACACTAACAAGTGGGGCTGAGTTGTAATTAAGATTTCATTCATTTCTGTGGTATGGTACAGCTGCAGCATACAGAATGAGGGAGGAGGGGCCCTGGTCTCTCCTTCCTTCCCTCCCTCCAGGCTCCCCCAGCACCCCCCTCCCAGCTCTCCCCAGTCATCAGCTCAGTACAATGACAGGGAGCTGGGTACCAAGAGTCCCAACAGCTGTGCGCTTTCCCCTCCAGCTGCTCGAAGGTGGACAAGCTGGAGCCCAGGAGTCAGGCAATCCCCTCTGGCTCTGCAGGGTCCCTGGAGCTGAGCTGGAGGAGAGGGGATGCTTGGAGAATTGGAGGATTCATGCTTCAGGACTCTCAGTAATGAGGAGAAGCGTTGAAGAGGCTGAGGCAATGGGACCAGCAGCAGGAGTGGGGCTGCTGGTATTAGGAGTGTTTATTAGATAACCTCTCCTGGTGGCCATCCCATCAGGCCTCAGGAGCCCGGGATACTCCTTTCTTTGTCCATCCCTAGGGCTAGATCTGAGCTCAAAACGCTTCTCTTGGCTGGTGCCAGGGAAAATGTTGGGAATGAACAGGTTTCCTCCAAAGACACTGGCACTCTGCCTTCACTGGGGACCCCCCTGGGCCTGGCTCTCCAGCCATGGTGGAATAGGAAAAACTCAGGGAGGAGGGGGCCCTGGGAGCTTGCAAAAGTCTTAATGTAATTGGGGTGGAAAGGGGGCCAGGAAAAGCTGCATTTGGCCCCAGAGCACTTATCGTTGTAATAAGAACAGCTAATATTTATAGAGCATTCCAAGGTTTTAAAAATGCTTTACAGTAGTGTGTTGTCTCATTTAATCCTCATAACAGCCTTCTAAGGCTGATGCTGTTATCATCCCTGAATTATACAAATGAGGAAGCTGAGGCAAACACTGTGATTCGCCCAGGGTCACGTAGTGGCTAAAGTGTCTGAGGAAGAATTTGAACTCTGGTCTTCCTAACTTGGAGTCTAATTACACCAGAGGGTTTTTGAACCTTTTTGGTTATGGATCCCTTTGACAGTCTAGTGAAATCTATGGACCCCTCTTGGAATATATATATATATATGCAAATTATATAAGGTAAGGGTTTATATATATACATACACACAAATTATATAAGGTAAGGTTTATATATGCTTATATAAATTACATAAGGTATGGATTTATATATACATAAAGTATATAAGGTTATGGGTTTATATATATATACACACACATAAATTATATAAGGTAAGGGTTTATATATAAGTATATAAATTATATATACACATATGTAAATTCTATAAGGTAAAGGTTTATATATACATGTATGAATTATATCTATATACACATATATTCTATAAGGTAAAGTTTTATATATACATGTATAAGTTATATGTACATACATATATAAATTCTAAAAGATAAAGGTTTATATACACATATGAACTATATATGTACATAATAAATTATATCTATACATATATAAATTCTATAAGGTAAAGTTTATATATACATATATAAATCCTTACCTTTTGTCTTAGAATTACTACTAAGTATTGGTTTTAAGGCAGAATAGAAATAAGGGCTAGGCAATTGGAGTTAAGTGACTTGTCTAGGGTCATACAGCTAAGTATCTGAGGCCACATTTTATTTTTTTATTTTATCTTTATTTTATTCCAATAACAAATTTACACATAAGTTTTCCAAAGTTACATGATTCGTGTTGTTTCCTTCCCCTCTTTCTTCCCCTGTCCTGGAGCTGAAAAGCAATTCCACTGGGTTATACATATATTACCACTCAAAACCTATTTCCCAATTACTCATTTTTTAAAAGAATAATCTTATCAAACCAAAACCCTAAAACATATACCCAAATAAACATGTGCTAAATCATATGCTTCCATTGGCATTCTTCCTCCACCAGTTCTTTCTCTGGAGGTGGAGAGCATTCTTTGTCCTAAGGGAAGAATAAAGACTTAACAACACCTTCCAGCTAGCAAAGTAGCCAGTAGCAAAGTCTATCACATTTGGTGGTCCCACAGAATTTCCATCACTATGTAAAATGTTCTCCAGGTTCTGTTTATTTCATTTTGCATCAGTTCACTCTGAAATCATCCTGTTTACCATTCCTTATAGCACAATAGTATTCCGTCACTATCATATACCACAACTTGTTCAGTCATTCCCCAGTTGATGGGCATTCCCAATTTCCAATTCTTTGCCACCACAAAAAGCGCAGTTATAAATATTTTTGAACAAACAGGTTCTTTCCCATTTTTTTATCTTTGAGGCCACATTTGAACCCAATATCTCCCATCTCCAGACCTTGGCTCCATCCACTTAGCCACTTAGCTGCCCCCCAAGAATGATATATTAAATGCAAAAAAAAGTACATAAGATTACAAAGGATACTGATTATACTGAAAGTAAAAAGTAACTTTTTTCCCATCCAAGTTTACAGGACCCTTGAAATCCATCTGCAACCTTAATTTAAGATGTCCTGACCTACATCACTAGCTGTGGTCAATGTGGTATTTGGAAGACAGGTGACTTGGGCCTAATAGTGGGTTCAAAACCCACTTCAGTCCCTTACTATTTGACCTGGGTAGATCATTTAACCTAACTCTGAGCTCTGATTTCCTCACTTGCAAAACAAGGGTAATAATAATTATCTGGCCAACCTCAAGGAGCAGTTGTGGAGAAAGTCTTTTGAAAACTTTAGATGAGCTTTACCTAAATGTAAATGCCTTTTGGTACAGGTAGGCTGGCTGTCCCCTGAGCCACATAGTTGTCCAGCCAGATAGTTCTTGCATACAGGTCATGATGGGCTGATTGCTGCTAGGAGCAGCCAGAAGAGGGCAGAGTAGAGTATGGCCATCCCCAGTGTCCAGCTGTTGGTCAGAGAGCTGGTCCAGAGCATTTACCTGCAGCTCTTTCATTGAGTCTAGGGCAGCACAACAACCAGTGGGAGATGGCATAATTATAAATGGGCCCGTACGACTGTCAATACCAAACTCTTAGAGTTAAAGAACACATCTGTCATTTTTGTTAATCATCAATAATTCAGGGGCAGCTAGGTAGCATAGTGGATAGGGAGCCAGACTTGGAGACAAGAAGTCCTGGGTTCAAATGTGACCTCAGACTTCTTAGCTATGTGACCTGTGTGAGTCCCTTAATCCCTATTGCCTAGCCCTTACCACTCTTCTGCCTTGGAACCAATATCCAATATTGATTTTAAGATGGAGGTAAGGGTTTAAAAAAAATAATAAATCGATAATCAATAACTCAGGGACAGCTAAGTAGCACAGTGTTTAAGGGAGCCAGGTCTGAAGATAAGAAGTCCTGGGTTCAAATCTGGCCTCAGACACTTCTTAACTGTGAGACTTAGCTTAGACTTAGCCCTAATTACCTAGCCCTTCCCACTCTTCTGCCTTGGAACCTATACACAGTATTGATTCTAAGACAGAAGGAAAGGTTTTTTTTCTTTTTAAATAAATAGATAATCAATAATTCAGGGGCAGCTAGGTAGCACAGTGGGTAGAGTCATGCCTGGAGTCAGAAGGACCTGGATTCAAATCTGGCCTCAGACACTTCTTAGCTGTGTGACCCTTGGCAAGTCACTTAACTCCAGTTGCCTAGCCCTTTCCACTCTTCTGCCTTAGAACCTATACACAG
This sequence comes from Gracilinanus agilis, assembly GCF_016433145.1. Lineage (NCBI taxonomy): Eukaryota > Metazoa > Chordata > Mammalia > Didelphimorphia > Didelphidae > Gracilinanus > Gracilinanus agilis. The sequence continues at coordinate 529,220,632 of NC_058131.1, read as the reverse complement.
TATTGTTTCTAAAATAGAAGGAAAGGTTTTTGTTGTGGTTTTTTTTTAATAAATAGATAATCAATAATTCAGGGGCAGCTAGGTAGCACAGTGGGTAGAGAGTCATGCCTGGAGTCAGAAGGACCTGGATTCAAATCTGACCTCAGACACTTCTTAGCTGTGTGACCCTTGGCAAGTCACTTAACTCCAGTTGCCTAGGCCTTTCCACTCTTCTGCCTTGGAACTGACACTTAAAATTATTCTAAGACAGAAGGTAAGGATTTTTAATTTTTTTAATTTTTAATTTTTTTAATTTTTAATTTAAAAAATTTTCCCCACATTCTTTTATTTATTTACTTATTAGAATATTTTTCCATGGTTACATGATTCATATTCTCTCCTTCCCCTCTCCCCTCCCCGCCTCCCGGAGCTGGCAAGCAATTCCTCTGGCTTATATATGTGGTAAAGGTTTGTTTGGTTTTTTAAAAAGATACAAGGTAAGAGTTTTAGAAAAAAATAATAATCGATAATTCAATTTTTTAATAAAATGGATCTAGTGAATACAAGAGCCCCTGCTACATTTATAAAGGCCCATCTTGGAAAGCATGCTGGACTTGGTCTCAGGAGACCTGTGTTCAAATTCTGATTCCTAACTTCGGGACCATTAAAAAACCTTTCCAAATAAGGAGAAGAGGTCTTAAGTGATAGATAATACATGTTTAACTCAGTGGAATTGCTCGGGGCTCTGGGAGGGGGGGGGGAAGAAAAAGGGGAGGGAGAGAACATGAATCATGTAACCATGGAAAAACATTTTTAAAATAAAATTATCTTTTAAAAAATAATAAAATAAAATAAGGAGAAGAGGGTTTGAGTGATAAAATATGTGTAACCCAGTGAGATTGCTTGTCAGCTCTGGGAGTGGGGAAGGAGACAAAATGAATCGTGTAACCATGGAAAAATATTTTTAAAATAAAATTATCTTTAAAAAAATAATAAAATAAAATAAGGAGAAGAATGCTTGTACAATCTACTTCATCGGGTGGTTGTTGAGAGAATGCTTTGTAAACCTTCAACTGAGCACCAAGGCCAGTTGTTGTTTTCCTGTGTCCTAGCCAGTTCTCCATCGCTGCCATGCTATGGCGAGCCAATGGTAGGTCTGTGCACATCAAAGGCGCCAAAGGTAGATCGAGCCGAAGCCATGGGACAGATGGAATCCATCAAATCAACGATCCCTCCTCTGGGCACAAAGCGGCCCTGCCACTGCCTACAGCAGCATGTGGGTGAGGTCCAGGGTTTGACCAAAGGGCTACGAGGCGGGCCATTCCGGGATGTCCGGAGCAGAAATGCAAGAACGAGCCGGCCGGCCGGCCATTGCCAGGTTGCTAATGAGAAAGCTGGTGGCGCTGGGCAGCTGGCAAGCCAACTCCAGGGGCCAAGCAGTTGTCACGTTGTGCCTGAGGCAGGACTGACACGTGTAGGTGATTAAGCAAACAGCTGGGCAGGAAAGGGCAATCCCTGCCCGAGGCAGAGGGGACGGGGTCCTAATGAGGAGGTGAACCAGGAACTGGACCCCAGACTTCCAGGGGAAGGGCGGAGAGCGGCGGATAACTGGCCCTGGCAGAGGCGCTCAGGCCCAGGGCTCCGCGCTAGATCCGGCTGGCGAAGGCAGGGAGAGAAGAGGAGCTGACAGCTTATGGCTCGGCCTGTCTCCCCAAAGCCTCTTTCCTTTTATGGCAGCCGCTGACATCCCTTTCGCCTTCTCTCCCAAGCCTGCCATGGTGCCCCCTCCCGACTCCGCCAAGAGCTTCGGGCTGTCTGCACATACTGTAAAAGCAACAGTTTCCTGGCATGAGCCACCCTTCCAGCCTGCGTGAAGAGCAGGTCCAGATCCTGGAACCATTTCCCATGCCCCAAGGCTGAAGCCAAGAGGTATCAGAGCAGCACAGGTCCGGCCCATCGAGGAGCGTGGAGGGGAACTGGTGGGAGGATCAGGGGGAGGTTAGCGGCCACTGAGTGTCATTCAGTGTCCCCTTCGAACAGCTTTCACATGAAAACAGAGCTCTTGAGGAGTCTGGCAGTTATGTCCCCTCCTTTCAGGGGGATTGGCAGAAACAGGTGTCAGAGGTCCCTGGCAGCTGTTGTTAAAGAGAGTTCCCTCCGCTGCTCTCCCCACGACTGTCCCAGGGAACAATTAATCTGGAGGCTTTTCTATGGAGTTATTGAGGGGGCCCAGGGAATAAGAAAGCTTTGAAGGTACAAGTAGCTTAATAGGTACCTCTGCGAGAGAGCGTGATAGTAATGGATCTGTGGGTGGCATGGTAACTGGATACGGTGGCAACCAGTATGGTGTCTTTAAGAGAGAGAGCTGAAGGACAAGAAATGAGGAGTGGGAACTCTGCCAGGGGCTGGCCTCAGGGGCTAGGGGCTGGGGGCCTGGAACCCGGTACTGTCAGGCCTGGGAGAGTAGGAAAGGGCTCAGAAGCTACAGCCTAGGACCCAAATGTAACTGACCTCTGGGCATACCGTTATCACTATCAAAAGACTTCTTGTCTACTGTGACTCTGGCAGTAAGTCCCATTCCATTGCGTAGGGACTGGCAGAAACAGGCATCTGCCAGGCTGATGGGGTACCTGGCAGGTATCACTCCAGGGAAGGAGCGTATTTTGTGCCTAAGATTTAAAAGCAGCTTACTGTACAATCCCATTCTGGAAACTTTTCCCTCAAATGGTTGAACAAGCTGTGGCATAAGGTTCTAATGGAAAACTATTGCACCATAAGAAATGACATAGGGTGAGTTCAGAAAAACCTAGAAAGAGTTACATGAACTAATGATGCAAAATGAAGTAATCAGGTGGAATCCGGTCTCCCCAAAGCCTCTTTCCTTTTATGGCAGAGGAGATAAACAGGAACAGAAATACTGTATGATGATCAGCTGTGAAGGACTAAACTATTACCAGCAAAACATGGTTCCAAGATAACTCCAAGGAATTCGTGATTTAAAAAAAAATGCTATCCATGGTCAAAGAAGGAACTGTTGTAATCTGATCACAGATCAAAGCACGCCATCTTTCACTTTATTTCCTTTGTGAGTTTTTTTTATTTGTGAGATATGTGTCTTCAGTTACAACATCAGGAATGTGGAAATATGAATTGCATGAAAGAACTGATATAATCTATATCAGACTACCACCTGGGAAATGGGGAAATGGAGGGAAAGAAAGAATCTGAATCACAAAATGTCAAAAACCAATGATCACAAATTGTTTCTACAAGTTATTTTTTTTACCAATTACATGTTATAACAAATTTCCACACAAGTTTTCCTAAGTTATACAATCAACCTACATGTAACTGAAAAAAATAAAATTCAAAAAAAAGAAGAAACTTTCCCCAAGGATACACACACACACACACACACACACACACACACACACATACACACACCACCACCACCACCACCACCACCACCGCAGAGAACAAGCCTGCTCTCTCCTTCTAAAGCTTAATCACTATCATGATAAAATGGGACAGCTTGAACACAAGCCCAGAGGTTTGGGCTCTCCAGGAGCATCTACCTGTACTGGGACTTATCATAACCTGAGCTGGTTTTAGAAGATGGAGGAAATCTCAACTCTAGTAAACCAGGGCAACTTCTCAGGTGCCTTTCTCTGACAATCTCAGGACTTCTTAGTAAGGGAGAGATCAGTAAGAAAGGTGCCACCTCCTAGGATAAAAGGTACATAAATCTCTACGGTTTGGTAGTAGGAAATCAGGATGCTTGTTTCCAGAAGGAAGATGAAACCAGCTTCCAGCTGATGGGTGGCAGCATTGTCACAGAAGATAGCCTGCCAAGTGAACAGGATGAGGTTTGTGCCATGGAATCTTCACAGAGACAAGAATGGCAGGAACATGTTACAGTTCCACAATCAAACCTTGTTCAGGGGGGCAGCTAGGTGACTCAATGGTTACAGAGCCGGGCCTGGAGATAGGAGGTCTTGGGTTCAAATATGGCTTCAGACACTTCCTAGTTGTGAGACCCCAGGCAAGTCACTAATCCCTAACTGTCTAGTCCTTGCCTTTCTTCTGTATTGGCACCAATATAATTTTTTACATATATAAATATTTTAATCAATCGCATGTAATAAATTTCCACACAAGTTTTCCTAAGTTATATGATTGAACTTATCTCCCTCCCTTCCATCCCTTCCCCCTTTCGGTGCTGGCAGGCAATTTTATCTGGGTTATGTATGTATTATCCTGCAAAACATTCCCATATTGTTAATTTTTGTTTTTGTTTTTGTTTTTTTAATTTAACCCTTACCTTCTGTGTATTGGCTCATAGGTGGAAGAATGGTAAGGGTGGGCAATGGGGGTCAAGTGACTTGCCCAGGATCACACAGCTGGGAAGTGTCTGAGGCTGGATTTGAACCTAGGACCTCCTGTCTCTAGGCCTGACTCTCAATCCACTGAGCTACCCAGCTGCCCCCTTTATTGTTAATTTTTGTAAGTGAATAATCATCTAAAACCAAAACCCCAAAACATAAACCCAAATCAACAAGTGAAAAATCATCTGCTTTCATCAGCATTCTGACTCCAACAGTTCTTTCTCTGGAGGTGGAAAGCATCCTTTGGCACAAGTCCCTCAGAATTGTCCTGGATCTTTGTATTGCTGAGAATAGTTGAGTCTACCACAGTTGATTATCCCACAATACTGCTGTTACTGTGTATGATGTTTTCCTGGTTCTGTTTATTTCACTCTGTAGGAACTGATATGATTCTAAAACAGAAGGTGAGGGTTGCTGTTGTTTTTTTTAACTTTGCCCATAAGGGATACTAGCAGGGTTAAAGGAAGGAGACAAGGGGAAGGAGAGAGAGGAAAGAGAAAGAGAAAGGGAGGAAGGGCCTATATCTTGCCAGATGGCACCTCTAGTGCTGATTAAGTGACGAAGAAGAGGAGGTAAAAAGAGGAAGAGCACTAAGCCAAATGGTAAGGGTATGTCACAATTTTTAAAATCTTCACCTCCCATCTTAGAATCAATACTAAGTATTGGTTCCAAAGCAGAAGAGAGGTAAGGACTAGGCAAGTGACTTGCCTGCTGAAAGTCATAGAGTTAAGGCATATCTGTGGCTAGATTTGGACCCAGGATAGCCTGTCTCCAGGCCTGGCTCTCTATCTATTGAGCCACCTAGCTGCCTCTGTGCTGCAGTTCTTAACTCCATTTGTTTGGAAAGGATTGGGGAACTTCATGGTGTATTTATCTCATTCAAACCAAAGCTTAATAGTAACATAAAGGAACTTTTTAAAAAATATTCTTTAAAGTAACCTCAGAGTATCAGAAAAGGTGGTATTCTTTTCAGGGATATTGTCAATGGTTACCACCTTCCTGCCCCAAATATCAATTTCCCTGCCTTCCTGATATGTCAATAACATCTGTCCCCCCATACAAGCCCTCCACCTCCATACACATACACATACATGTATATGTACAGGTATATACATGCATGTGTGTATATATGTGCCTACTACCTCCATGCATTATGTGCATGTATACATATAGGGGAGGACCATCATAAATATAGCACTGGAAGGAAGTTATCTCATCCAACCCTCCCCCCCATTTTACAGATGAGAAAACTGAGGCTCAGGGAGGTTTGGGATCTCCTGTTTTCCTTAGGACTCTCCTATATCATCCAATCCCAGGTTTAGGGGCAATAAAGCCGGGTGCCAAGATAGAAGCAGAAGCCCTAGTAAAATCAGCTCTCTCAGAGATCTGTCACTTCCCAAGGGACTTGGGTCCTCAGGGAATCCCAGCTGTGGGAAGCGGGGGAGGGATCTGGGGGCTCCATGCAGTCTTCCTGGTCCCAAGGCCACCTTCTTCTCCTGACTTTCAGACAATCTAGTCACATCAGTGAAGGCTGCCAAGTCATCAGACAGAAGAAGCTCTACTAAGTGGTCCTTTATTTTATTTCAAAATTCTTCTGGGGGCAGCTAAGTGGCTCAATGGATGGAGAACCAGGCCTAGAGATGGGGAAGTCTTAGGTTCCAATCTGGCCTCCAATACTTCCTAGTTGTGTGACCCTAGGCAAGTCACTTACCCCCCCATTGCTTAGCCCTTGCCACTCTTCTACCTTGGAACCAATACACTATTGATTTTAAGATAAACAAAACCAAAAAACTTCCATTAGCTCCATTTTCCCCACTTCCCTAGGAAGTTTTAGGTGGCAGAATTCTATCCAGTTTAATACAGCAAGAATTCATTAGGCACCTACAAAAAGGCCAAGTATCATCTCAGGCCAGAAAAGTGAGGATAAAAATGGAAGTCCCTGCCTTCAAGGAGATTACATTTTACTAGATAAGGTTCTGTAGGCTATTCAGTGCTCTTCTTCTATAGGACTTGCAGCTTGGTGGGAGCTGAAACTGGCAGTCTAGGGGCTCTCCACAACTCCCAGAGTCCAGAAACTGTCCCCTAAATTTCTGATTGCTCCCCAGCAGGGGGCTCCCCTCCTCCATAAGAACTGCCCCACACAGGATGCATATGTATTAGCAGGATTTTTTTCCTCTTGGGACAAATGCAGAAAACTGCCCCTGGGCCAACTGGCATAAAGTGTGTCTTCAATCAGGGGGGCATGTGGGTCACTGCCCCGATGGGGCAAAGGGACAAAATGGAGACCCTGGGGAGGGCTCCAGAGGGTGAGGTGGGGGAAGAAGAACTAACTCCTGACTGCCTGATACCTGATCGGTTCCTCATTTAACTATCCTTATTTGTTGAAGCTATGTATAATTTGTTTTGTGCTTTTTCTTTACTCACTGTAGGGAGATGGAAGAGGGAGAAAATAAATACTTTTTAATTGAAATAAATGTTTTAAATTAAATTAATTTAAATCTATTTTAACTATCTTTTAGAATTAGGTGTTAAACAGTGTTGTTCCTACACTGCCATGTGCTGTTAGCAAACTCTAAATTTGGTGCCTTCTAAATTTAGCACAGGGAGGCAAAGTTGTGGTTTCCCCACCCTAGTCATGGTCCTTGGCTGCCAGGGTGCCTCCACCCCTTTCCCAATCGGTCCACGATAAAGGCCACCTTTGTTGCCAGGACTGCTAAGAAGGCCTGTGGCTCCGTCTTAAAGACCAGCTCGCCTGGGCCCAGGATAGTAAGCATCTGCATCTGCTGCTGCTCCCTGCATGGGGGTGGAGAAACCCCTCAGGACCACCTAGGGTGGCAGCAGCCCGGTCACAGGGAACCAAGGGCATGGGTGGGGCCACTGTGGTCAGTGGTAGAGGATTCTCTTGCTGCTCTGCAAAACAAGCAACCGTCCTGGCCCTCTGTGAAGCTGTTCTCTGTCTGTGCACTACCTCCATCAGACTCTCAAGGGCTTGGGAGGGCAGGGAAAAGGAAGAGGAGAGCTACAGGTAGGCGCCAAAGTGGGTGCTGTCACTTTAAAGAGGCTATGGACCTCGTAACAAAAATAATAATTAGTAGTAGTATTAATAATAATATTAATACCTAGTATTTACTAGGTTTACTTTAAGGTTTATAAAACACTTTGCAAACATCTTATTTGATTCTTACAACAACCCTGTCAGGTAGCAACTCGTATCCTTCTTTTACACTTAAGGAAACTAAGGCAGATAGCATTTATATGATTTCCCACAGGATCACACAGCTAAATGTCTAAGGTACAATTTGAACTTGTCTTCTTGATTCCAGGGCCAGCATTCTACCCACTGCAGCACCTGGTGGCCTATTATAGTAGTGTACATTTTCTTTCCCTTCTTACCTTCCCCCTCCGGGAGCTGACAAGCAATTCTACTGGGTTATACAAATATTATCACTTGATACCTATTTCCATATTATTCATTTTTGTAATAAAGTAATCTTTTAAAACACAAATCCTATCCCCATATAAACAAGTGATTAATCATATGTTTTTCTTCTGCATTTCCACTCCCACAGTTCTTTCTCTCAATCTGGATAGCGTTCTTTCTCATAGGTCCCTCGGGATTGTCCCAGATCATCGAATTGCTACTAGTAGCAAAGTCCGTTACATTTGATCGTCCTACAGTGTATCAGTTTCTGTGTACAATCTTCTCCTGGTTCTGCTCATTTCACCCCATATATGTTCATGGAGGTTTTTCCACATCATATAGAAATCAAGCAGTTCATCATTCCTTATTTGCTTATCATTTCTTATAGCATGTTTTTATTTATTTTGTAAAATATTTTCCAATTACATTTTGATCTGGTTTGGCACTCCAGAGTGTCATGGGCTGCATTTGGCCCAGTTTTAACTTCTCTGGGTTCAAGATAATAGTGAAGGGCTCAGAAGGTATTGTCAAGGATGAAGCTGTCAGTGAGAGGTAGGTGGAATGCCACAGAGAGGGCTAGATTTGTACTCTGGAAGATCTGAGTTCAAAGTCTGACCTTGACACTCACTATCTCTGTGATCCTAGACAAATCATTTAACAGTTTCCTAATCTATGAAATGAGGGAGTTATATTTGATTAACTCCAAGGTCCTCACAAGCTCTAAATCTGTTGTCTTAGGTGGTGCAGTGGGTAGAGCCCTGGGTCTGCAAGACCTGAATTCAAATCTAATCTCAGACACTTATTAGTATGACCCTGGACAAGCCACTTAACATCTGTTTGTCTCCGTTTCCTCTCTTGTAAAATGGGGAGAATCATAGCACCTACCTTCCAGGATGGTTGTGCAGATCAAAGGAGATATCATTGCAAAGCACTTGCAGTGCTGAATGAGTGTTGGTGACATCACTTTGTGACATAGTCACCACTGCCTGGGTACATTCATGCCTGACATTTAAAGCAGCTCACAGAGTAGTCCCAGACTTTCCCCCCAGGGATCCAGAGCTCAGGGGAAGACAAATGCAAAAAGAGTCCCTGAGGTGATTAAATTGCCCAGAATGCTTTTGCTCTGCCACACAGGAGTCTCATGGATCTTGCTTCCTTCCTCAGAAAGTACCCGGCTCTACCATCACAATGTCACACCCGCCTGAATTCCAGTCCAGAAGCCTGGACTCTCCCTACTTGTTATCTGCTGCCTACAGCCCACCTCAGAATGGGACAGTGGCTCTTGCTGGGACTGTTGGTAATAAATGCTACTTTCCTGGGTCCCAGATCAATTTTCTCTGTCTTCTTCTTTGGGGTAATATTGGCACTCCTCTGTATCTCTATCATTGTGTTTTGTGGGTGGGTACACCAGGATTTCTGTGTCCAGTTTTGCAGTTTGTGCTATTCCAGAGCCCACATGTAACTTGTACCAGTTTGGGAAAGGAAGAAATAATGAGGGAGCAGTGAGGTGGCTCAGATAATTGAGAGCCAGGCCTGAAGACAGGAAGTCTTGGGTTCAAATATGATTTCAGCTGTAGGACCCTGGTCAAGTCAATTAACCCCCATTGCCTAGCCCTTACAACCCTTCTGCCTTGGAACCAATACACAGTATGGATTCTAAGACAAAAGGGAAGAGTTTTGGTTGTTGTTTTTAATTTTTCTTAAACTTGTAGGAGTAGAAATCGAGAAGAAAACATGATTTATCACTTGTTTATATGGGTATATGATTTGGGGTTTTGATTTTAAAAGATTGCTCTATTACAAAAATGAATAATACGGAAATAGGTTTTGAATGCTAATACATGTATAACTCAGTGGAATTGCTTGTCAACTCTGGGAGTGGGGAGGGAGACAACAAGAAGCATGTAACGGGGGGGGGGGGGGGAATTAAAAATAAAATAAAATTCAAATGTTAAAAAAAATTTTTTCTTTAAAGTAATGAAGGGAGGCAGCTGGGTGGCTCAGTCGATTGAGTGCCAGGCCCACAGATGGAAGGTCCTGGGTTCAAATCTGGCCTCAGATACTTTCTTGCTGTGTGACCCCTGGGCAAGTCATTTCACACACAAACACAAACACAAAAACACACACACACACACACACACACACACACACACACACACACACGTTGCTTAAGCCCTTACTGCTCTTCTGCCTTAGAAGCAATAACCAGTACTGATTCTAAGATGGAGGGTAAGGGTTTAAAAAATAAATAAATAAAATAAAGCAATGAAGCCATAAATTCAAACCCGGGCTAGAGCTATCTGATTTGTACCAGCTTCCTTTTAGATTCCTCTCCTTAGAGGCGTGTGCTTGAGGGCGGAGTACTATAAACACAGCTAGCATGGAGGAAAGTCCAAAGGCTGAGTGTGTGGGGTAGAGAGACCTGCATCCAGAGTGACCTTTATAGATTTCCTTATTATTCCCCACTCAGCCTGGCTCAGTTATTTCTCACATTCCCCAGTTCTGTCATGTGCTGGAAAGTCCTTCAGCTATTAGTCTGAACTAGCCTTGGAAAGCATGGCCTCTTCTTCACTCAGTGAAGCCAGGGTCGGAGGATGAGGGATGGAGTCAAACAGTCCCACTCACCCACCTGAACTATTTGTAGCTGCTTAGGAGTAAAGGGCTGGGATTAAAAATAGAAGAGTACTGTCTTCCAGCCAGCTGCCCCCATCTCTTAACATCTGGAGCAGGGAAACCTCCCTCTTCCTTCCTTTCGACCAACCCTGGGCTTCTTAGACAAGAACAGAAGCAAGGCTAGCTGCTAGGGAACCTGGGACTAGAGGAGAGGAGGCTCAAGGGTAACAATTTCCATGAGACAGGCCAAACAAATTATCATGATGCCAAGACTATTCAGCAGAATTGCCAGGGGTGGCAAAAGTCAATGTTATTTGCTCTTCTAGGTTCTGGAAAAATATTGCTGTTAGGTTGGGGTTTTTTAAGTGCATATTAATCCCGCTGGGTATTGAATAAATACCCCTTAATCCTCTAAGGCAGGGGTCCTTAACCTGGAGTCTGTGAACTTGGGGGTTTTAAAAAATATTTTGATAATATATTTCTTTTTGTTTTGTTTTGTTTATTTTAAATATTTTATTCTTTTAGAAAAATTTTCCAAGGTTACATGATTCCTGTTTTTACTTTTCCCTTCACTCCCCTTCACCCCCCCCCCATATCCAACTCGAATTTCCATTGGTTTTAATATGTGTGATCAGTCAAGGCTTATTTCCATATTATTGATAGTTGCATTGGTGTGGTCATTTAGTGTCATATCCCCAACCATGTCTGCATCAACCCATGTGTTCAAGCGGTTGTTTTATTTCTGTGTTTCCACTCCTGCAGTTCTTCCTCTGAATATATTTCAATAAATTGGTTTCTTCTATAAAATCTCACATATTTTATTTACTGTAAAATAATTATGATGATTATATTTATGTATGATATAAAATTATATATTCTAGGGGCAGCTGGGTAGCTCAATGGATTGAGAGCCAGGCCTGGAGATGGGAGATCCCTGAGTCCAAATTTGGCCTCAGACGCTTCCTAGCTGTGTGACCCTGGGCAAGTCACTTAACCCCCATTACCTAGCCCTAACCCCTCTTTTGCCTTAAACTTGATCGTACTGATTCTAAGATGGAAAGTATGGATTTAAAAAATCATAAATTCTCAAAGAAAAATATTATTCTGAGAAGGGGACCATAGGGACCATGACACACTCAGAAAAAAGTTAAAAACTCTGTCCTGCATGTTTCGTGTGATAATACATGGATAACCCAGATTGAATTGCTGGCCAGCTCCAGGAGGGGGTAGGGAAGAAGGAAAAGAGATAATATGGATCATATAACTTTGGAAAACTCATGGAAATTTATTAAAATTTTTTAAATTTTCACCTTTGTCCTATGGATAGCATAGTCCTAGTATAAAACAGGAGCTGGACCCAAGGCAAGAGGAAAGTAAAATCCAGAAGTAGAGAACGAAGGAAACAGGTCTTGTGCCTTCCTACCTTTTTTATAGTTGCAAAGCCAGAATGATAATCATTATACATGGTAAAGAGCCTTTCAACAGCAAAAGGTCTATTAACCACTCTATTGACTGCCTTGGGGACAATTACAACCTGACTTTCCTACTCCATCATACACACAGGGTCGTCGAACTCCTCGGGCCATAGTGCTTCCTTCACCTGCCAGTTTATAGAGGCATCGCTGTCTCCCTAGGGACCCTTGATCACCCCACAACCCGGCACGGACATCCTGGCCTCTGCCAGTGGACATGTTAGTGTGACACGGCAGCGACTCTGTCTCAGGCCCAGCCTGTGTCTTGAATTCTAGTTGTTCCCCTGAACACCAGTATCCCAGTGATTTTCCCCATGAAGGTCATAGATTTCAAACTAGAATGAGCCTTAGAAGTCATGTAGGCCAATTTTTTTATTTTACAAATGCAGCCCAGAGAGAAGGCGAAAGGTCCCACATGTGGCAGAGTCAAGATGTAAACCCAAACCTTCTGATGAGAAAATATTTTAATTGAATTTTATTGACATCCCCCCTTTTATTAACATTACCTAAATTTGGGGCAGCTAAGTCGAACAAAGTGCCAGACCTGGAGATGAGATGTCTTGGACTTAAATCTGGATTCAGATACTTCCTAGCTGTGTGACTCTAAGCAAGTCACTTCACCCTGATTTGTCTTGCCCTTCTTAGAGTTGTTACTAGGACAGAAAGTAAAGTTAAAAAAATGTTTTTAATTTTTTAAAATTGCCTAAATTTCTCCCTGTATCTCTTCCCTCCCTCTTCTCAGAGAGTCATCCTGTATCACAAAGAATTTTTTTAAAGGAAAAAGAAAAAAAAAAGAGAATCGAAAGTTAAAGGAAAGGAGAGAAGCCCTGACTGGCATAGATAGATAGAAGGGGGAGAACTGATGATATGGCAGAGGCAGAACTACTCAACTTTTATTTTGCTTTGATGATCTAACCCAAGAAAAATTCTCTTTGGACTGGGCTGGGCTAGAACATAAATGGTTAACAGAGAATTGAAATCCAGCATAAATGAGAAGATAAGAATGCCCCTGGACTCTGTCCTTGGCTTTGTTCCCGTTAGCATTTCAATCAAGGACTTGGATGAAGTCAAGGATGACATGCTATCCAAATCTCAACAACTTGGATGAAGTCAAGGATGACATGCTATCCAAATCTCAATGACTTGGATGAAGTCAAGGACAATATGCCATCTAAATCAGCAGATGACACACAGAGCTAAGGAGGGATAACTAGCTAACACACTGAATGACAGTCAGGATCTGAAACAACAGGCTAAGAATACTTAAACAACAAAAAAAAAGACAAGAGGTGAAATGGATAAATGAAAAAACTTGTATAACCTGAATCTCCAAACAATTATCTCCTCACAGGTGGAGATAATGCCCCACACCTGCATGAGGAGCAGCACTGAGGCGAGTGGGAGAGAAGAGAGCTCCAGTTATTTCTGTCACTTTAGGCTTCGGACTTCCAGTATCAAGAGAAAAGATGGGCAATGCCAATTCCACTAAAGATTGCTGCAGGAAAAGATAACATGAAAGAAGCTGGCAGACTCCAACAAGGCCCTACTAGAGAATTTGGGGCAGCGAGGTGGCTCTGTGGATAGAGAGCCAGGCCTGGAGACAGGAGGTCCTGAGTTCAAATATGGCTTTGGATACTTCCTAGCTGTGTGACCCTGGGCAAGTTACTTAAACTCAGTTGCCCAGCCCTTACCATTCTTCTGTCTTGGAACCAATACCTAGTATTGACTCTAAGGCAAAAGCTAAGACTTAAAAAAAATTATCTAGCTCTGTCTCTCTGTTACTCCCTCTTCCCTGCCTCTGTCTCTATCTCTGTCTCTCCTCTCTTTCTCTCCCTCTCTCCTCTCCTCTCCTCTCCTCTCCTCTCCTCTCCTCTTCTCTCTCTCTTCCCCTGTCTCCCCCCCCTCTCCCTCTCTCTCCATTGAGCCAAGTTCCAAATAGAAGAACTTCATTCTGTATTTTCTCTTGTGTATAATTTCTCTGATTATGGGTAGCAAAGTGGCTCAGTGTAGAGAGCCAGGTCTGGAGACAGGACGTCTTAGGTTCAAACATGACCTCAGACACTTCCTAGTTGTGTGACCCTGGATAATTCACTTAACCCCCTTTGCCTATCCCTTCCTGCTCTTCTGCCTTATTGGTTCTAAGATTTAAGTTTGGGTTTTTAAAAATAATAATAATTTCCCTGATTATTTTGCTTTTGACTTGTATAAATGGGTTTCTTTGCTGCTTTCTACATGTGTTCATTGTGGAACTGGATTCAGGCCTTAGATATAAAGTTTGAGTCCTCCTTTCCCCGTTCATCATGTCTAATCAGCAATCAGGAGTTTAGCTTGAACCTGAAAACCATATCCCCTAGACTAACCGTATTTAAGGGAGCAGATCAGGTATATTTTCAGCCCAATACATCTACTTTCTGAAGAGAACAGAGCAGCTGCCTTTGGCCTCAACTCCCTACTCCCTCTCCTGGCAGGAATGAAAGTCTCCCTTGGAGAAGGCGGGCTGGTGGTAGAGAAGAAGCTCTTCAGCCTCCCTTTGAGCCACATAACAACACCCCCATGCTCCATGTGCGGGACAGCTTTGCTGCACTTGTGCTTGGGCTCAGGAATCAGCTTCCCCAGTCCAGGATTGGACTCCACAAAATGTGGAGACATTTTGTGAAGAAAAGATTTCAGGGCTTTAGATGTCTGCAGGCTTAATATAAGCCAAAGCACTACTGTCAGTCTCAAACAAACAAAAACAAACCTAACATGATCTGGGTTATGGTCAGAATGAGGGACTTTATAGTCCATTGATCAGCCAACCAGTCAATCTAGTCCCCTAGAACCCTGCCCTGGTTCAATCCAATCCAGTTTACTGTGTTCAGTTCTGACTACCAGATTTTAAGAACTTTGACAAAGTAGAGTGCAATCCAAGGAAACAAAACAAGGAAGGTGAGAGAACTAGATCCTATGCCTTGGATGTGACCTCACGAGAATCTTCTGAAGGTTATTTCACTGCGCTGGGCCTCTGTTTTCTCATCTGTAAAATGGGGGTTGAGGGAGTGGAATAGATGATCTCTTCCAGATCTAAGAGTCTCTGAATTTATATCTAGCGAGTTAGAAAAGGGGTAACTCAGGGGGGCAGCTGGGTAGCTCAGTGGATTGAGAACCAGGCCTAGAGAGGGGAGGTCCTAGGTTCAAATCTGGCCTCAGACACTTCCCAGCTGTGTGACCCTGGGCAAGTCACTTGACCCCCATTGCCTAGCCCTTACCACTCTTCTGCCTTGGAGCCAATACACAGTATTGACTCCAAGACGGAAGGTAAGGGTTTTAAAAAAAAGAAAAAGAAAATAATAAAAAGAAAAAAGAAAAATGAAAAAGAAGAAAAGAGGTAACTCAGAAGAAGCAGGAGACAGTCCCTAGATCTGATTCTTAGTCCAATCTCATTAATCTAAAAAAGATCTTTTTGTTGTCCTTATCTTTCATTCAGGACTTCATTTCATTCTGAGTTTTAACTCCTCTGATACTATTCTTAAAGGGCCATATAACTCCATTCTGAACTCATTTTCTGTTCCCTGCCTTAGTTTCCATCTTCTATAAAGGCCTTCTTAAAATCTAAAGTAATTGATAAGTTCCCAGTGTATCAGTTTCTTTAAATGGCTCTCCCAGGGGCATCTAAGTAGCACAGAGGATAGAGCACCAGGCCTGGGAGTCAGGACAACCTGGGTTCAAATCTGGTCTCAAACATTTCTTATTTGTGTGACTCAGAGCAAGTCACTTAACCCCAACTGCAGCATTCTGTCTTAGATTTGATACTGAGACCAAAGGCAGGAGCTTTAAAATAAATAAATGGCTCTCTCTTTTCTTTCTCCCTGGGGATAATTTGAATTTATGTCTTCAGAATTTCATTCTCAAGAGCTTCCTATTCTTCTTGGCATGATTTCTCATATAGAATTTGGGGCCTGTGGATCCTGCCTAACCTTTCTCTGCACTCTTTGAAATTGTGCTCCCAAATTTAGTATATATGTCAGATTATGTCCTCTTGTCCTTTACTTCCTAAAATGGAATGGTCCCTTCCTCTTAGTACACCCATCATTCCTACTTATTAGTAGAATCAGGTTCAGAGTAGTAGTTTTCCTTATCTGCTACCCCAACATTAGTTGCTATGCTTTTGGAGGAGGGGAAGAGACAGAGAGACACACACAAAAGGAGAGAGACAGACAGACAGACAGAGAGACAGAGACAGAGAAAGGGAGAGAGGGAGAGAGACAGAGAGAGGGAAAGAGGGAGAGGGGGAGAGGGAGAGGGAG
>NC_058131.1:529168522-529204376 GCF_016433145.1 Gracilinanus agilis | reverse complement strand
CGAACAAGCTGAATTACACACCATGAATCAGCAGAGAGACCCAAAAGTCAGTGCAATTTTAAACTTAATTAGCTGAAAACTACACTAAGAGTTTTGGGACACCCTGTATGGTGCTACTATAGTAACTTTGTGATGCTTCCCAGATTCTTCATTTATTTCCTCCCCCTGGTTGGGTGGTCTGTAACATACTCCACCTGTAATATTACTTCTATTTCTCTTTCCATTGTTTTCACTCCAAAATCCTTCATCATGTTTCTTCCATCTAGTTGCTGGATTTCCTTACTTGAAGTATGCTTTCTGACTGTATAATGTTGTTATCACACTGCCCCCTTTTGGATAAGGTATACCATCAGAATCATGTCATTAGTCCCATCACAGCAAGTGTCACATTTGTTCATTACCTGCCCTTTATGTATTTGTGCACAGACATCTGAGGCTATGGATTTTATCACTGGCTCACTTCTTAGATTTTTGTTTATTGCAAAGTACTGGTCCTCTCATTAAATTTCTTCCTAGTTTTTACCATTTTCCACGCTATCTAATATATGCAGTCCAAATGTATATAGTTTTCTTTGCATCCCTCCTCAACTTTCAGTTTTCTTTGTCCACCCCATTTTCTATTCCTGTTTTTGTTTTAAAACCCTTATCTTTTGGGGTCAAAGGTAAAATAAGAATGAAATAGAAAGTTGAAGAGATAAGCCTACATTGAATGATGAGCAAGTACAAAATAAAGGATAAATGAGATATGTGTCTTTTTGGAAAGGAACAAAAGGATGGAGGGAGGGAAAAGGAAAACAAGAAGATGAAAATAAATGAAGGAGGAAATAAATAAAGAAGGTATTTAACATGAAACTAGCAATTCATAGATTTTTCAGAGCACTCAGTTTTAGTTGTGTACAAGTAAGCAATGTAAAGAAAGATAGCCTAAAAAATGTATTAAATATGTTACTACGGATGGAAAAAAAAAAAACCTTATCTTCTGTCTTAGAATCAATACTGTGTATTGGTTGTATGGGAAAAGAGTGGTAAGGGCTTTACAATAGGGGTTAAGAGACTTATCCAGGATCACATAGCTAGGAAGTATCTAAGATCAAATTTGAACTGAGGATCTCCCATATCTAGGTCTGGCTCTCAATTTACTGAGCCACCTAGCTGCCTACAGCCTCCATTTTCAGCTTTTATTGGGGGCAGCTGGGTAGCTCAGTGGCTTGAGAACCAGGCCTAGAGATGGGAAGTCTTGGGTTCAAAAATGGCCTCAGATAATTCCTAGCTGTGTGACCCTGGGCAAGTCACTTACCCCCCATTGCCTAGCCCTTACCACTCTTTTGCCTTAGAACCAATACACAGTATTGATTCTAAGACAGAAGGTAAGAGTTAAAAAAAAAAAAAGAAAAAGAAAAGAAAAGAAAGAAAGTGCTCTTATTCAGCCTTATAAGACTCTAGGGAAATCTATGTAACTAGGGTCTCCTCACATGAAGAGCCTGAAGAGTCTACTTCCAGGATTAAGCTGTGATGACAAAGACTCAAAGTGTGACTCCTTTATTCACAGCATTCAATGAGAGACAAGGCTCTAAGGGAAGAGGCCTTGGTGACTTGTCCCTTCTGAGGCCCTATGGCCCCATGAAATGGGGTTTGCTTCTGAGTTTGTGCATTTGTTCCTTTCCTCAAGAAGTGACCTTCAAGGATTGACCTTTGGGACCCCACCCAGAAATAGATGCACAGACTAGGACTCATCCAACAGTTGAGCCAAAATTGAATATGAATTTTGTGGCACCAATGCCACGTAAGAACTGAGCAAGACACGGTTTTTTACCTGTTTCCTCAACTGTTAAAAGAAATGTGGATAATAGCACCTACCTTACAGGGTTGATTTGAGAATCAAATGAAATAAATATTTGTAAACTGCTTAACCCAGTGCCTGGGCACATAATAGGCATTAAATAAATGTTTGCTCCTTAAGTGTGAGCCTACTCTCTCCAGAGACCAAAGCAGTGTTGGAGAGTGTGTCACCAGGGAATTGAGGGGGAAATGGTTGTACTCTTGCTCTTGTTATATCTTTGAAGTAAATGCTCTTATAAAAGTTCATTGGTGGGGGCAGCTAGGTAGAAATACCATCATGAGACTGATAGTCGACAAGAACTGTAAGGGAAAGTTGAAAAGAACTTTGAAGAAAGAGTTATACTGCCTCGCTGGATGACCCTGGGTAAGTCACTTAACCCTCCTTGCCTAATCCTTGCTGCTTTTCTGCCTTAGAACCAATACATAGTATTAATTCTAAATGTAAGGGTTTTAAAAAAAGTTAATTGGTGTTGAGTGGTTAAATAAACACTGGGACACTAGGCACTGGCACCCAATAATGGGGGAAACACAAGTAAGTAAGGCTGGAGCCAATGATAAAATGGAAGATAGAGTCCTAAAGCCCTTAGTGCACCCTAGATACCTAATGGGGAAGATATAGCCTACCTGGCTCTAGGATAGTAGACTAGGATAGCACACTCAACACACACACACACACACACACACACACACACACACACACACACACACACACACATATTTAAAACCTTTATCTTCTGTCTTAGAATGGATAAAAAGTATTAGTTCCAGGGCAGAAAAGTGGTAAGGGCTAGACAGTTAAAGTTAAGTGACTTGCCCAGGTTCATACAACTAGGTAGTGTCTGAGGGCAAATTTGAACCCAGAACCTCCAGGTTCCAGGCCTAACTCTCTATCCACTGAGCCATATAGCTGCCCCCACTAAATCAATTTTTTGATAATACTCTTTAGGTCAGTGGTTCCCAAATTTTTTTGGCCTACTGCCCCCTTTCCAGAAACAATATTACTTAGCCCCCTGGAAATTAATTTTTTTTAATTTTAATAGCAATTAATAGGAAAGATAAATGCACCTGTGGCCATCACCGCCTCCCCCCGGATCACTACACCCACCAGGGGGCAGTGGCGCCCACTTTGAGAATCACTGCTTTAGGTGAACATTAGCTCTAGCCAAGCTCTAGCCATCGTTACTCTAGTTGTCTTTCATAGATGTGGGATACCACTGCTGTGGTACTCCTACTCTTGTGCAGAGCACGGGTCATTCACTAGTGTTCATCTTGAGTGACTCCTATCCATGTCCATTCCAAAGAATTCACCCAGTATGGCCACCCACATTTAAGATCAAGGTCCAGGAATACAAATCCCATTTTCAGATATGATCTTCTTAGCCAGCTGGTTACTTCCCAAACCTGCCTCTCTCTTAAAACACCAGCTGTGCTCCTAAGGTCTTTAATTTCATGCCCAGGACTTAATAATCCCTTCCAGTGATTTATAGATTCCTTCTAGTGGTAACATTTGTCCCCCCATAAATCACTAGAAGTGGGTAATAGTGATTATATCTAACAGTCTTGGGAGGCTCTGCATCATGTCTTAGATGCACACCCTGGCAAGTCAGCAAACCTCTCTATTACTTGTCAAGTCAGCAAACAGCTACTTTGGTGCCCTTCAGCTGGAAAGTGACAACCACCACTATTGGTCTTGTTTCTCTGACCATGACTGGACAAACCCTCTCCAGATGGTGTCTGGGAATCCAAATCATTATTCTTTGGACTCTCCTGCAAGGACCCAGCTCCCCATTTAAGGAGCACTTCATGATTTAATTTACTCTTAATATCTAACTTTAAGATGTATCTGAGGGGCAGCTGGGTAGCTCAGTGGATTGAGAGCCAGGCCTAGAGACGGGAGGTCCTAGGTTCAAATCTGACCTCAGACACTTCCTAGCTGTGTGACCCTGGGCAAGTCACTTGACCCCCATTGCCTACTCGGTATTGACTCCAAGACAGAAGATAAGGGTTTAAAAAAAAAAAAAAAAAGATGTATCCGGAGGTGATGGGACTGAGTTGTTTGTATCCTTCGACCCCTATGCCTGGAATGCTCTCCCTCTTACCTCAGTGTCTTAATTTCCCTTCAGGACTCAGATCAAACCCCATCTCCTCCAGGAGACCCTTTCTAGTCCCCATCCCCAGAGATGCTAATGCCTTTGACACTCAGACTCCTTTCCTTCTGCTCTGTATATAGTTTATATCTACCTGGCTGTTTACATGTGATCTCCCCCATTAGAATGTAAACCCCTTGAGGCCAGGAATTGTACTTTCCCTTTCTTTGCATTTCTAATGCTTAATACAGTGCCTAGCATATCACAAGTGCTTAATAACTAGCTGAGGGCTTGATTTAATCCAGTGATTCTATTATTTGAATTATATTCCAAAGAGGTAACCAATAGCAAGATTTCCTTTTTTATTTATTTTTTGACTGAAATTTATTCCTTCGGTGTGTCCTCATAAGAAACCAATGCCCCCCATCAACTTCTCTGTAACTCATAGTTTGAGATAATCGACTGGGTGCTAGAAGTTAAGTGACTTGCTCAGAGTCATATAGCTAGTATATGCCAGAGGCAGAACTTGAACCCACACCTTCCTAGCTAAAGGCAAGTTCTCTATCCACTAAAAATATTCATAGCAGAATTGTTTGGGATGGCTGGAAATCTGGAAATAAGATGCATAGCCACTAATTGGAAATGGAAGAACAAATTCTGTCATATAAAAGTTATTGATCATGTTGCCATAAGGAATGATTAATATAAAAATTTTCAAAGAAAATAAGATTTGTATGAAATGATGGAGAAGAAAGTAGAGCCAAAAGAACCACATGCTTTTGTTACAATAACACCAACAATGTAAAAGAAATTAACAGGGAGAAGTAACAAAATTCATTAACTAACATCCCTATTACCTCTTTTCTGTTAATAATTAGCATTCTTTTTGGGAGGGGTCACTTTGAAAAGGTCTTGTTTGAGTCTTAGGAGTGTCCACCTTGTCAAAACAAAATGGATTATTGTTTTTTAAATTATCAACCCATAAAGAATAGGGTACCTATAAATTCAAGTAATTTCCCAAAGAGGAGAAAGGATCAGTAGGAGAGATTTACTGGCCACTTTGCCTATAGATAGAACTTATTAGGGGACATACCTTGCATTTCCCACTGATCCTTCCCTCTCTCACCTCTAATTCTCCCATACTCCTGTTGGAGTATGGAAAGGGATGGTGTATGTGATTTCATGAGGCTAATATACCACTAGGAAGATTCCTATGACTAATTGCTGCTTTTATATAGTATTCTTCCACCCATAGCCACCTCCATCACTGCCACCATGAAGGAATGGACAGTAATAGAGTTTTCATGGAGAAAGCATATTCTTCATGATGTGGGGCCAGCAGAACCCGATGGAGAATAAGTTAAGTAAGGTGGTAGCTTTCCTCTCTCTTGCCTCCCAGACTGTGGTCAATATTGACCTTGGATTTGTATACAATCAAGACCAAGGGCAATCCTATCACACACTGGGGAACATAAGGGAGACTATCCCAAAGCACTGGGGCCTGAAGGAAATGATAATGGTAGATTGTGGCACAGTACCATGGGACCTTTGCCAAATCATTGGATGTCCCTGAGTCTCAGCTGCCTCCTGGTATGTTAGAATGGAACAGTGTTAGCCTTGGAGTCAGCAGCAGCAGCAGCAACAACAACAACAACAACAACAACAAGGCACTTATGTAGCATTTCATGGTTTGCAAAGCACTTTATGTTATCTCATAAGGGCAAATAGGTAGCTCAGTGGGTTCAGATCTGGCCTCATACACTTCCTAGCTGTGTGGTGACCCTGGACAAGTCACTTAACCCCCATTGCTTAGCCCTTACCACTCTTCTGCCAATACATAGTATTGATTCAAAGATGGAAGTAAGAGTTTATTTTTTTAATATTTTAAAAATATTATTTTTAATATTATCTCATTTCACCTTCCTAGCAATCCTTTGAGGTAGGTGCTAGTATTATATCCATTTTAAACATAAGAAAACTAAGGCAAGCAGAGGTTAAATAGCTTTCTCAGGGCTACACAGTTAATATGTGCTTGAAACCCTATTTCTGACTCTAGGTCTAGCCCCTATATACTATACTCTGGGTTCAAATTCCACTGACATCGTGTATTCCTGGGCAAGTCACTTAACATTAGGCTCTGTCTGACCTTCTAAGAATCTAAATTGCATTACACTTGCCAATTTGCTTTGGTTGAGGTAGTTTCCTCCCTGGAAATTTCCTACATGGATTAACTCATAGATACAGACAAAAAAAAAAACCCTTAAGACCTTAATCTGCATAAAGGGAAGAGATTGGACAAGATGATATCTTGAGATCCTTTCAGCTGAGAACTCTGATTCTGTAATTCTTCCCATGCATCATCAGAATCATAGCGATTGGAAGGTTCTGGATTCTCTCTGGCCCTCAGGGAGACAAACAGACTATGACAGAAGGATTCTGCTGGAGGAAATGCCTTTTTATTGGAGTATTTTTACTTGTAGCTTTTTCATATAGGATATTTCTATTTTTAGGAGACTTCTAAGAATTTGCTGACTTCATTTGAGGGAATTTACTTTGAAGAAAAACAGTATTTCTGTATTGTGGGGAAATGGCTTTTATCCTAACTGGTGGACAATCAGAAGTATAGGCAACGGGTTTTTTCACTCAAGGGGATGGGACGGTCCAGTGAAATGAAATGGAGAGTACCTAGCGTGGCACTCCAGGAAGCGTGTTTATGTGTGTGCAAAAGCATGCATGTGTATGCACCATATGTGTGTTTTGCTATGTCTGTCTCCTGTTCCCTTTCATCCCTTCTCAATCTGTCTCCCTTCATCTGTCCATCTGACTGTTCCCAACTCTCTCCGGCTTTGTCTTTTTTTTCTGCACAGGCCCAAGAAGCAATAAGGACTGGGACACTGGGAGAGAAGTTGTCTCACACCTCTGAAATCAGAACACTCTCCTAGACCTCCCCAGCACCACACACACACACACACACACACACACACACACACACACACACACACACACACACACACACACACACACACTTTCTCTCTCTCTCTCTTTCTCTCTCTCTCTCTCTCTCTCTCTCTCTCTCTCTGTCTCTCTTACACACACACACACACACACACACACACACACACACACACCATGTTTCCTCCCCTGATTGTCCCTCAAAATCTCCCAGGCCCAGCCCGGGGCTGCTGGCTGTTACCATAGCAATGGCAGGGCTGGAAGTGTTCTCAGCTCCCTCAGGCCAATGAGCTCTGCTGCTGTCCTGGCCTACACAGACTAGGGGATGGGGCTCCTTCCAGGTACAGGCTCTGAGAATCCAGACAGAAAGTCAGAGACAAAAAGAAGAAACAGAAAAACAAAGAGCCGGAGCCTGGGACACAAAGAGGCAGTACAGACACATATAGACAAAGAGAGGCAGGCACAGATCAATACGGAGATCCACCAAAATCTTAGACAATAACAGAGACATGGAGGCAGAGACATGGAGGCAGAGACCAAGGCTGAGATCTAGAAACAAAGAAAGCCATAAAGACAGAGTAGAATACAGATATTGGGAGATAGACACAAAAAGCAAAGACAAAGACCCAAACGCAGACAAAAACCAGAGCTCAGAAATGGAAAGAATAGAGGAAGGAGACAGGCCAACAAGTCCCTGCTCTGTAGGTGACCAGTATTTTCAGTTGTGCCCATTTACTTCTAACTTCTATCTTCCTTCCTCTCAAATTACCCTCCCTCGGAGCTGAAAGCAGGTATTTGTATGTCCAAGACAAATTCAGTTGAGTTGAGACAAGCAGAGAACATTTTGCTTAAGGTGGATATAGTCACACCAGAAAAAGGGGCAGCCCATTCTCCAGATTTACAAAGCCTGACCCCTGATTCCCAGAAAGAGATGGAGCAGGAGGGAGCCAGATGGGAATGGTAGTAGATGAAGACAGGTCCCATGAGAAGGACCCACAGTGATGAGGAGGTAGTGTCAGGGATAAGAATCTTCACTTTGGAGTCAGAGGTCCTGGGTTCTAATCCTGCCTCTGATGCTAACACCCTGTATGAATTTAGATGAGTCACCTAATTTTCTCGAGTCTCAGTTCCCGTGTCTATAAAATCAGGGGGTTAGACTATAGATCTAGACCTAGGTTCTATGACCTATGAACCTATGCCCTTGGGGATGGTGCTAGGGCTGGGCAAGGAGTTGGAGGTAGCCACACAGTACAGAACAGACCAATTTCACTCACTGGATTATTCTTACATCAATTCCTATCCTATCCTTTTACATTCTTATTATTATATTTAATAAACCCTTACCTTCTGCCTTAGAATCAATACTATGTTCCAGGGCAGAAGAGTGATAAGGGCTAGACAATAGGGGTTAAGTGACTTGCCCAGGGTCACACAGCTGGAAAGTGTCTGAGGACAAATTTGAACCCAGGACCTCCTGTCTCTAGGTCTAGCTCTCAATCCACTCAATCCAGCTACCCCAACCGTCTTACATTCTAACCAGGAAAACAACACATAAAAGGGGAAGAAAAGGTACCTGACCTTCATGGTAGAGAAAATCTGACGGTCAGGTGTGGAACTCAGCCATCAAATCATGTGTACCCTTTGGTCCAGCAATATTATGACTAGTTCTGTATCCCAAAGAGATTAAAGATAGGAGAAACGGACCTATGTATACAAAAATATTTATTTTGTGGTGGCAAAGAACTGGAAACTGAAGGGCTATCCATCAGTTGGAAATGGTACAACACAAGTTCATATGATTATATCACACCAAAAGAAATGAATAGAATGATCACCAAAAAACCTAAAAAGACTTATATGAAGCGATGCAAAGTAAGGTGAGCAGAAGCATAATGCTGCAAACAGTAATGGCAACAAAGTACAATCAATGATCAGCTGTGAATGACTTAACTATTATCAGCAATGCAAGAATCCAAGGCAACGCCAAAGGACTCATGAAGAAAAAAACCATCCATTGCCACAGAAGGAACTGAAGGAGTGTGAATGTAGACTAAAGCAGGCCATTCTTCACTTTTTTCCCTCCATGAATTTTTCTCTAGCGTAAGTGATATCTGTCTTCTTTCACCAACATGATGAACATGGGATTATGTATTATATGATAACACATGCACAACCTATATCATATTACCTATTGTCTCAGAAGGGGTGGGGAGGAAAGGAGAGAATGTTGATTCAGAAAACAATTGTTGAAAAATGCATTGATGTGTAATTTGGGGGGAAATTTTTTAATTAAAAAATTTTTAATTTAATTTTTTAAAAAAGGAGAGGAGCCCAGAGAGGAGGAATGGAAACATGACTAGCCTAACTATATTCCTTAAAATAGCGTTTCTGGAAGGAAGTGACCAATCAGAAGAAAGGCTAAAGGGACAGAAGGATTTTTCAGCATGAGGTGGAATGTGGTGGTGAAGGGATCTTCCAGGGTGGGAAGGTTTCTGGGACAGGTAAAGAAAGAAGTCAAGTGAGTCATGCTAAACAGAGGAATAATAAAAAGCAACTGCAGGTGAAATGGAGGTGGGGGCAGTAAGAGTTGAAATAGCCACATCTATATATTAGAAAAACCAAATATGGAGGAGGGATTGGAGAGGGGAGAAACCCGAAGCTGGGAGACCAATCTGGGAGACTAGAGATGATGAGAAAGCATTTATTTAAGCAATGCTGTCAAGCTCAAATAGAAATAGGGGCCACTAAAGCACACATAAGGATCCCTGTGGGCTGCATGTGAACTTGGAGAAACATATTATCTGTTTTATTGAATTTTTATTTATTTTGTTAAATATTTTTCAGTTAAATTTTAATGTGACTCAGGACACACTTGGAAGGGTTGGGACCACATGTTTGACACTTCTATACTAGGGTGTTAGCTGTGTGAAGAGGAAGAAGAGGAGATTCGTGAGAAATGTTGTAGAGTTAGAAAGAGAAGATTTGGCATTGATTAGACATGTGGGATGAGAGTGAAGTCTGATGTTGTGAACCTGGATGACTAGAAATGGTGCCCTCAACAGAAACAGAGAAGTTCCCCAGAAGGCTCTGTTTGGGGGGAATAATATCAATAATAATGGTAGCTAGCATATAGAGACTGCCTACTGTGTGACACTTTTTAGAACGAGAAACATTTAATTTTAAAACAGTTTTTATAAAGAATCTGATCCCAAAGATTACAGTAAAGCTAGACTTAGTTATCATACCAGCAAGTGCATTTTGTCATTTGTGAGAGAAAGAGAAAAGAAAAAAAACTTGTGGGGAGGGGAGGTTGCACATGCACACACACACCCCTGGATTACTGCAATGCCACCAGAGGTCACTGGCCATGGCCAACAATCCAGATGTTCCAAGCCGTGCTTCTCTTGGGAGTTTTCTGGCTTCACAACCTGATGGTCAATGCACTGGAGCTGCTAAGAGTTTTATGA
Organism: Gracilinanus agilis; assembly: GCF_016433145.1. NCBI lineage: Eukaryota > Metazoa > Chordata > Mammalia > Didelphimorphia > Didelphidae > Gracilinanus > Gracilinanus agilis. The sequence goes on along the minus strand of NC_058131.1, from coordinate 529,194,031 downwards.
TTATCCTCTCATTTGATCCTCATGAAAACTCTAGGAGGTAAGAGCTATCATTATTTTCATTTTGCAGATGAAAAAAACTGAGGCAGACAAAGGTTAAATAAGTTGCCTGGGGTATCTGGGGCTGAATTTGAATTCGTCATTCCCATATCACTTTCAGTATTCTATCCACACCTAGCTGCAAGTTCTGTTTTGGATATTGAGTTTGTGATGTTTAGAAGGCATCCCGTTATAAATGTTCTGTAGGCAGTTGGTGATGTAGGATTGGAGCTCTGTAGAGAGACCAAAGGTAGATATAGAGATCTAGGCAGGAGTGTGTTTGAACCATCTCTCACTGACTCAAGTGAACTGATGATTAAATTCCAATGTATTTCCACCTTGGAAATTGCCAACTTTCACAAATCAGAGCTTGATTTATGGTCTTGTTGATTGTCTAGACCAGTGATTCCCAAAGTGGGCACCACCGCCCCCTGGTGGGTGCTGCAGCGATCCAGAGGAGCGGTGATGGCCACAGGTGCAGTTATCTTTCCTATTAATTGCTATTAAAATGTTTTTAAAATTAATTTCCAGGGGGCTAAGTAATATTTTTTCTGGAAAGGGGGCAGTAGGCCAAAAAAGTTTGGGAACCACTGTGCTAGACTTAAGAAAATGATGGAGAAAATGTTTGCAATGCAGAGTAAACTTACAAGTGTGTCATGGGCACATTTTCTCCCCCATATAGCTGCTTGAGAAATATTTACTAGCGTGTTTCTGGATCTATCATTTGCATAGAGATGACAATAAAGTCCATATAAACTGATACGGTCATAACATAACATGTGTAGAGCGGAAGTTCTTTGAGGATCTGTAAATTTGTTTGTTGTTTTAAAAAATATTTTGATAATTGTATTTCAACATAGTTGCTTTCCTTTGTAATCTTATGTATTTTATGTATTTAAAAACATTATTCTAGGGGCAGCTAGGTGGCTCAGTGGACTGAGAGTTAGGCCCAGAGACAGAAGGTCCTGGGTTCAAATCTGGCCTGTGACACTTCCTAGCTGTGTGACCCTGGGCAAGTCACTTAACCCCTGTTGCCTAGCCCTTACCACTCTTCTGCCTTGGAACCAATACACAGTATTGATTCTAAGGGGGGAAGGTAAGGGCTTAAAAACAACAACGTTATTCTGAGGATTCCATAGGTTTCACCTAACAAAAAAGCTGAAGAATCCCTAGTTTAGAGAAAAGAGAAAAGGGCTCAGACTAGAGGCTTGAGGGGCATGACATGGATGAAGATCTAGAAAAGGAGAATGAGGAGCAGCCAGAGAAGTAGGAGAAGAACCAGGGGAGAATAGTGTCACCAAAACCCAAAGAGAGTACCCCAAAGGACAGAGTCATCAATAGCGTCACATTCCACAAAGAAGTTGAGGGCTGAATTGAGGGCATTAGATATGGCAATCAAGAGACCATTGGTAACCTGGAAGAAAGCAATTTCTGTTGAATGGGGAAGTTAGAAGCCAGAATGACGGGGAATTAGAAGAGAGTGAGAGAGAAGCAGCTAGATAGTGGGTACAGTATCAGGCCTGGAGTTGGGAGTTCCTGGGTTCAAATGTGGCCTCAGATACTTCCTAGCTGTGTGACCCAAGTCACTCAACCCCGTTGCCTAGCCCTTGCTGTTCTTCTGTCTTAGAATTGATACAAAGGCAGAAGATAAAGGTTTGTTTTTTTTTTCCCCAACAAGAATTAACAGAGCGTTTATTGTATGTTATGCACTATGTCAGGCAAAGGAGATTGAAAGACAAAAATTAAGCAGTTCCTGTCCTCAAGGCTCTTACATTTTCGAAGGAGAGATACTATGAGCATGGGGACAAGTTCACCAGGCCATCCATGATGAGTGCTCCCTTTGTGACACTTTAGCACAGCTGAAATCCATTTAAGTTTTGCAAGAGAGTGCGGTTATCTTTATGGGAAAAGGAGGCCTTAAGGTTTTGTGTTTTTTAAGAAAAAAGAGGAGAGTGAGAGGACGTGGAGGCACCATAGTATAAATGACTTTTTCAAGGAGTTTGGATGAGAAACAGATTTGAGATACAGCACAGTTGCTACAGGAGATGCCAGGATCCAGTGAGAGGTTTTGTTTGTTTGTTTGTTATGGGTTGTTTGTTTGTTTTTTTAAAGATTAGCCTTGGGCATCTTTATAGGCAGCCTAGAAGCAACCAGGTCAGTAAGCCATTTGTTTAGTGGCTTATTGAAGTATATAATTCTTTTCTATTTTTTAGGCATAACCCAGGTAGCAAAGCTCGTAGACACCTCTCCTCTTGGTTTAGTTTTAAGAATTTCCCTTAAAATAATCATCTATAAGGCATTTCCAGTTCTGGGGAATATATGATTTTTTTTTTCCTTTCCTTCACTGCCTAGAATATTCAATTCCTCTTCAAGTATTTGAAGACAAAGCTAATTTCATACAAGGCTGGGTGGCATAGTGGCTGGAGTCAGAGAAACTCCTTAAGAGTTCAAATCTGACCTCAGACACTTCCTAGCTGTGGGACCCTGGGCAAGTCATTTAACCCTGTTAAATTGGCCTCAGTTTCCTCATCTGTAAAATGGCTGGAGAAGGAAATGGCAAACCATGCCAGTATCTCTACCAAGAAAACCTCAAATGATATCACAAAGAGACAACAGAAATGAACTCAATAACAACAAATATAAAGGATGATAGATTTTTTTTAAACTCTTACCTTCTGTCTTAGAATCAATACTGTGTATTGGTTCCAAGGCAAAAGAATCAGGCTAAGCAATAGGGGTTAAGTGACTTGCTCAGGGTCACATAGCTGGGAAGTATCTGAAGTCAGGTTTGAACCCATACCCTCTTGTCTCTGGTCCTGGTTCTCTATCTATTGAGCCACCTAGCAGCCCCTAGAATGGTAGATTTAAAAGCAGAAGTAACCTTAGTGGCCAAAATCCAATCTCATTTTGCAGATGGGAAAACTGAGGTCTAGAACAATCACATTACTTTCTGTGACTGTTAAGTTATTTACTTTATTCACATAGTTGCAAAGTCAGAATTTGAACTCAGATACCCTACAAATGTGATGCTTTTCTCACTTCACACAGAAAGAGTACTCACACCTAAGACCAATTAGCAAGAGAAAAATTCTATTTCCTTCCTCCATTCCCCAGAGAACCATTCTCCATGGAAACAAAACTGGCAATACCAAATGAGGAAGCCTACTCATAACAACTAAGAAATCTGGGTGAAAACTGGGTAGGGTCCTCTTCTTGCCACTAAACTGCTCCCCCCCAGAGGTTCTACTCACTCAGTTGCTCTGGGGTTGTTCACATGCTTTGTCCTCACAGTTCCCCATGGTCCCTCCAAATTGCTGGGGTCCCTACAGTTTCTGGCTTGTGCAGGAACTCCTTCTGCCTAGCCAGCTCTGGCATACTAATAGCTACCACAACTACTTATTAAGTCTTATCCATCTCACACCTTCTCTTTCCCTGAGAGCTCCATCTATGCTTCAGGCCCACCGCGGGAAGAAAAGGGGCTCCTAACTTCTTTCATAAAGAGTCCAAGTCCCTTTGACAGGGACTTGAGTCCTTCTCTATCAGAACAATCCATTACACAGAAGTTGGTGACCACAGTGGGCAAAGCCTATTGAATCTCTCTGGCCAAGGGAGGTCATTTGACCAACCTGGCTCTGACATTAAATTATTTCCCATACTAACGTTGTCCCTGAGGCCTTGAAGAGTATCTCGGAGGGTTTTTTTTATGTCCTAATCATTCTTGACATCTTTACTTATTAAGTGCCCAAATGTGGAGACAGTACATGTGAGAAAATTCAGAATTTCTTTTCATGTGTCCTTGACTGGCATGGAAGTTGGAGTTATAGTTAGGAATTCTGGTGTCACTTCCCATAGTCCAAGCCCTAATACTATTCTCCTAAAACTAAGATGGAGGCATTAGGGGCACACGTGCCTTAGGACCTCAATGGCTTGGACTGCTACATTTATCTTTGTTAGCAGTTACAGAACTTAGAGATTTCCCACCCACCCCCTCCAAATCAGACAGACTAGTAATATACAAAATAGTTTTTTATTAATGGTGCATTTTAATTCATATGGGGGGAAGCTCAAGTCCTAAAACAAATATCTTGGAGCACATGCAACAAGGGAAAGGGGGTTTAGGATAAAGGAATCAAGTAGGTCTCATTTATCAGAGTGGGTGGATACAATCAGATCTAAGTTCATTGGGGACACAGGAGGTGGAGGATAGATTGTTGGGGTCATGCGTGGAAGGTGTGGTGACGAGTGACTGGATCTGAGGGCCATTGTAGCCATGGAACATGGTGCCTGAAGAGGGACACTGCCATCATAGTTTGGCAATAGTAGATATGATTGGGCCTCAGTTGCCAAAGCACTTGGTGAATGGTTTTTAGGCTATGAGAGAAGTAATAAAGGGGTCAGTGATGGTCCTTCAGAAAGGGTATTCTCAGTATACAACTTGGTGTACCCAGCTTCATCAAACCGTCACTCCCTATCCATGCTGCTGTCACCACAGGATGCCTGGATTATGTCTATCATCACACCAGGATAGCTCACTGAGGCAGTCAAAGGTTTGGGATTTATAGAGAATATTCTCCATAAAGAATATCTGGTTGATTTCTTGCCTCTGATATCACAAACAGGAAGATGGTGTAAACATCAGTCAATGAATCAAATAGCAAGTATAAGAATGGCAAATGGAAGTTTTCAGAAAATGGTAGGCTGGGGGTGTTAGGCAAGAAGAGGGAGCCTGCATACCCAGTGTCCACAGTAAAGACAGCCACCTACAAATAATCCTTATGGGTTTAAAAGGCCCTTAAGCACCAGAATTTCCTTTTGGCTATCATAACTTTTCAACCCAGTTAGTCTGTGCAGGGAGGTAGGTTTTTAAGGAAGAATTGGGTCAAAATCACAAAAGAGACAAGATCCTCTTGATTGTAAGGTAGGGAATCTCCCTACCTAAAGAGCTGAGGCTGGCCTAAATATCAGGGCATTCACACAAGGCAGGAAGCATGGACCTTGAAAGAGACTCAGCCCAGTGTGGGAATCCAAGGTCTGAAAAGCAAAAATCCAAAGTCCATTCTCTGTCTCTGAAATTGGGGCCTGGAATGGGATGACCATAGACTTTTCCCTACATGAACAATCTATTCCAAGAACCATTTGTTGCTAAATGCTGCTAAATGGATTTGCCTCTGGCTGATCTTCAACAGGTAAAAAATATAGAATCATTGAATTGTGGAGTTGCAGTTGAAAGGGAATGCAGAGTTCATTTTAGCATTACCTCAAGCCAAAAAAAAAAGTGAATCCTTTCTATCAAATCCTATACAAGAACTTTTTTTTAAAAGTTTTTTCTTTAAATCCTTCCATTGTCTTAGAGTCAACACTAAATATGGGTTCCAAGGCAGAAGAGCAGTAAGGGCTAGGCAATGGGAGTTAAGTGATTTGCCCAGGGTCACACAGCTAGGAAGTATCTGAGGTCCAATTTGAATATATGACTTCCTATCTCCAGGCCAGAAGCTCTATACACTGAACCACCCAGTTGCCCCACAAATGGTTGTTAAACTTCTGCAGGAAGACCCTTAATAACAGAGAATTGACAATCTCATTTAAGTTTGTTAGGAAGCTCTTCCTTACATTAAACTGGAATTTGCTTCCCTGTAAGGAACTATTGGCTGGAACTATATGCTTTCTGGAGTCAAGGAGGACAAATCTAATTCATTTTCTATATCTTTTAAATAGCTGAAATTTCTCTTATTCTTCTCTTCTAGATGAAACATCTTTCCCCCTGATCCACAGATTGTAAGATTTGTAAGTCCTTTCATTATCCTGGTCACTTACAGAAGCACTGTGTCTTGTCTTTGTCAGTCCTAAAATGTGGCACCTAAAATGGGACACCATATTCTAGATTTAATTTAAGGCAGAATTCAATAGTTCATTTTGAACTCTGTATTTCTTTTATAGCAAACAAAACATGAATTATTCTTTTGGCTGCAGCATCAGTTAACTCATTATCAACTTGAAGTCAACCAAGATTCCAGATTTCTTCTATCATGACTTATTATCCAGCCATGGATAATATGTTGTATTTAAGCATTTAACTTCTAGAATCTCAAATTTTGCATTTATTCTTTTTTTTTTAAACCCTTAACTTCTGTGTATTGGCTCCTTGGTGGGAGAGTGGTAAGGGTGAGCAATGGGGGTCAAGTGACTTGCTCAGGGTCACACAGCTGGGAAGTGTCTGAGGCTGGATTTGAACCTAGGACTTCCTGTCTCTAGGCCTGGCTCTCAATCCACTGAGCTACCCAGCTGCCCCCAGCATTTATTCTTACTAAGTTTCATCTTCTTAGATTTGTCTCAATGTTCCAGTCTCCTGAGATGTTCCTTGATCCTGCTTCTGCCACCTAGTACTCCTGTCTTTGGGTAATCCGAGATTTGGAAAGCATGCTATTCTATGCTTCCAGATAAATCATTGAGAATGTTGAACAGAATAGAAACAAGGATCAAGTCTCCTGGTATTTCACTAGTGACTTACCTCTAGGTTGGCATCAAGTCACTAATCAATATTCTTTATATCTAGTTGATCAGTTCTTAATGCACCTAATTGAACTATCATTTATTCTAAACATCACCCTCTTGTCCACTAGATTATAAGATTTTGTCAAATGCTGATGAATAGAATTGGAGACCTCAGTGACAAAAGCAACATCTATATGTTGCTACTTGCTTACTATGTCTATGACATTCCCTTCATTTATTAGTCTAATAACTGTAAAAAGAAACAAGAACAAGAACAAAAACAAAAACAAAAAGGTTTCAGGCAGCTAGGTGGCAGCCAGGCCTGAAGTCAGGAGGTCCTGGATTCAAATCTGACCTCAGATACTTCCTAGGTGGGTGACCCTGGGCAAGTCACTTAACCTCAATTGTCTAGCCCTTATCTCTCTTCTGCCTTGGAACCTATACTTAGTACTGATTCTAAGATAAGAGTTTAAAAAAAAAAAAAGGTTAGAGGGAGATTATGTTATTCTAGAATAAATTTGTACTTAACCTGTCAGTTACCTCCTCCCTTTCTAAGTGTTCATAAAATATTCTTTTATAATCATTCTTATAATCATCCAATCTATAATTTTTACCAGGAATTGACATCATTTAATGATATAGTTCCAGAGTCCGTTTTTCAAATCTATGTGGCCCAAAGTTAGCTTCCAGAAGATGTCCGATGATTTGTACTCCTCTCCTAGTTCTCTGAGAAAGGAGTTCCCCACCAACAGGCAGAGGAGAGTCTAACAGGTCCATTGATCTCAAGGGCAGGAGAACATTGCATATGAAAAGCTGAATATTTTGCCTCCTATCTGTCCATTGGAACCTCAATTTCCCATCCTTAAGAAGTTCCCCATTGTTCATGAAGGTAGTTTGAGTAGGACTAAAATAAAAACCACCAAACTCTTGTCAACTTATCAGGAAAAGTAGCCCATTTTCTGCCAGTACCTACTAACCCCTCCTAGAGGGAGTGATCATAAAAAGAGGCAGGAACCAACGTTTCACAGGAAATGAGAAGCTTTGTGGAGGATTTGGCATTTGAATTGGCTTTTTAGGAATAGGTAGAGAAGGGACAGCTAGGTGGCTCAGTGGATAGAGAGCTAGGCCCGAAGTCAGGAGGTTCTGTTGGACCTTAAACACTTCTTAGCTGGGTGCCCCTGGGCAAATCACTTAATTCCAATTGCCTTTCTGCTTGGGAACCAATACTTAGAATTAATTCTAAGACCGAAGGTAAGGGTTTTAAAAAAACGAGTGGGGAACTTAGAAAAACTTCTAGATAGCGATGCCAAGTGAAGTGAGCAGAACCAGAAGAACATTGTACACAGTAACAGCAATGATGTATGACGATCAACTGTGAAGGACTTAACTCTTATCAACAACACAAAGACCCAAGACAACTCCAAAAGACTCATGGTGAAAAAACCATCCCCTGCCAGAGAAGGAACTGAAGGAGTCTGAATGCAGATTGAAGCATGCCATTCTTCACATTATTTCCTTCATGAGTTTTTTTTTCTCATATAAGCAATATGTCTACTTTCACATGATGAACATAGAAATATGTATTACATAGTAGCTTTTGGATAACCTATATCATATTGCCTGTCTTGGGGAAGGGGGAGTGGAGGGATCACAAAATGTCAGAAAATTATTATTAAAATTGTTGTCTCCGTGTAATTGGGAAAAAATAAAATAAAAAGAATGGGTAGGGAAGACATTCCAGGCATAACATTTCCAAACGTTGACAATATGAACAAATTCATGGAGGTGAAAAATGTTTCCAGGGGAAAAGGACAGTCCAGTTTGGCTGAAGCTTTGAACATGTAGAGGAAAGTAACACAAGATAAAACTGAGAAAGTAAGGTGATGCTAGATTGGAGAGGGCACTGGATGTCAGACAAAGGGGTGTAAACTTTACTTGGTAGGCAGTAAGGAGTCCCTGAAGATTTCTGAGCAGACATGTGATGAGATCTGTAGAGAAGGATGTTTATTCTGGTTGAGATATGAAAATTAGATTGAAGAACAGAGAAAATGGAAGTGGAAAGGTCTAAGGTTGTCATAATATTCCAAATGGATGGTAATGAGGACTGGTCCCAGGGAAGTGCCAGGAAAGGGGGGGCAAAGGATAAAGGTGAGACATTTTGGGTAGGTGATTGAAAGCTTCTTGTTAAGGGCATCTTTTGCCTCTTTTTGTATCCACAGCTTAACATGCTTAGTACACGCCTAAGGTTTAATCATTGATTAAGGTGGAATCAAAAGAACTTGGTGACTTATTGAGTATGTGAAATGTAAGATAGGGAAGAGTCAAAAGTAAGATTTCAAATATGGAAAACTAGGACGCCACTGACAAGATATAATAAAGAAGAAGCAGCAGGCTAGAGGCCAAGCTTGGTATTTTACAGGTATTGAGTTTCAGGGGCTGCAGGTCATCCAGATGGAAATATTCTTTAGCCAGCTGGAGACATGGGCTTGGAGCATAAAAGATAAGTTTTAGATAGAAACGAATGTGAGTCATTTGCTTAGATGTAGTAGTTAAAACTGTAAGAAATACTTTGCCAAGAGTGTAGACAGAAGGCCAAAGACAGAACTATGAGGACCCCTGGCCCTTGGGGTCATGAAAAGGAGAAGGAACTGCATGAAGAGAAAAAAAAAGACCACCATTCAGGAAAGAGACAAAATAATTTATAGTAGGGACAAGATGAAGATAACAAGGAATATCCATTCAAATTTATCACTCTCTACATGAATGTCACCCTTTCTTTGATGCAATTTCATTACATTTTATGAAGGTTCTGCGATAAAAAGAATAGATCATGAAGCAAACAGGAATTTTCCCACAAATGCCTATGGAACTGAGCTGTTACTGGCTTAAGTGATGGTGACCAGTGACAGGAGATGGAAAGATCCTAGATAGGGGCCAGTTACCTTGTTAATCTGGAGGGCCATCATAGGAATCAACTCATATTTGTAAGGTATCACTGGCTATGGGGGAGGAGGGGAATGGAAGGAAGGAAGAAGAAAAAAGGAGAAGGGGGTGGATACCACATACCAAAAAAAAGGCTTTTTGCAAAAAGTAAAATGCCTTTTATTATTATCTCACATGAACCCAAGGAACACATAGGTAACAGGTGTCCCAAATCCCAGGTAAGAGATATACCCCTATGTCCTTATATCTATATCTCAGTAAGGATTGGTCCTTCTACAAGCTTCAGGATGCCTAGGCATAGTTTTGCCTTGAGATCTTAAGGGGTAGAGATAAGCACTTGTCCTTTGACTAAACCCTACATAATTCCTGGGGCCCACATATTGACTTAGAAAACTACGTATTAATATTTTTATGTTCTACTGTATTTTTATTAATTTTAAGTATTTCCCATTACCATTTTAATCTGGTTCTGGCCTCACTGTGGGCCTTATACAATCAGCAGGCCTCCTGTTTGACACCTCTGGCCGGAAGGACTGAGAGGTTAAACTTGATTTGTCCAGAGGTCATAGAGCCTGTGTGTGAGAAATAGAATTGGAATCCATTTGAAATTTTGAAGCCAGCTCTCTATCCATTTTCCTAGGCTGCCTCTTGGGCTCTGAAACTGTGGTCATGGTGGGGTAGGTACCCAAGCTCATCCCCCATCCCTAACACTGCCACTCTAGGCTGATCTGGGTCTACTGAATTTCAGGTGGTGGCAATAAGTGAGATGGGGTCCCATTCTGAAGTTTTCTTTACCTCATTAGGACCTTAGGACCATGTACCAGAGCTTTGGTGGACTTAAGATATTAGACCATGGATTTTGCTTTTCTTGATACTAGTGTAACACTTGGACAGGGGGAAACATGGATGTCTTGCTAGGAGCAGCAGAAGGACCAGTCTTCCTTTCGTACCTCCTGATGGGCCCTGTATTTAGCCCTTTTTATTTCCCCATTTATGCCAGAGCAATTAGTAACTCCTTTTATACTCAGAGAGGAAGTAATGGAGAGTCAGTCCTGAATTCAAATTCTGATCCTGATCCTAAAAGCCTGTTTCCTCACTTCAAAAAATGGGAATAATATTTGTACTAACTCCTTCACAAGAGTTGCTGCAAGAAATATAAAAGTGTTTTATAAAAGCATTATTATTATATAATACTCCCCTCAAATGTTAAATAGATCTCCTGAATGAGCTGGACTAATACATCTACTAGAAAATCAAGTGTGTTATTCTGCTCCAGGGCCCATGAGGCAGCATACAGATAAGGATGTCCTTTAGATTCCAGAAGCACCTCATGGAAGTTTGGAAAATTTGAGATCTCTGGAGAGAGGGTAGCTTTTCCTGTGGCCAGGGCATAGTCTTGGCCCTGAGGGATAGAGTACAAGCACCTCTCCTAGACATTTATATTCAAATAGCAGCCAGCCAGTCCAAAACACCTTTTCTCTCCAAGCAATTCTATTACCGACAGCCTTGCCAGGCAAGTAAGTACCTTGGCAACCACTGGTGGGATTATTGTTTGTTCATTTGCTGCTTCCATATTTCTAGAGTTTGTACTGTGGACAGTTCCATGCAGTTCCAGTACTGGTCTTTCCAGATCAGGGAGTAATTGCTACGGTTTCTGTTTAACCATTAAAGACATCCATCAGTTGGCCTCTCATGTCTTTGGCATAAATCCTACCTGCTCTGGCTTGTGTCAAGGGAGTCACTACTCCTCTACCCCCCAGAGGTAACTATCATTCCAATACTTTATATTTACCACAAAACATTGCTCTAATCATCAATTTTCTATTGTTTCTAACTTGAGGATATAGGCAGGATAGAAAGTAAGGAGTGATAAAAATGATTCTCCTTCATAAATTTTGGTGATCTCTGGAAATAATGCCCTATACCAGGGGTCAGCAACCTTTTTGGCTGTGAGAGACATAAACACCACATTTTTTAAAATGTAATTTCGTGAGAGCCGTACAGTGCTCACAGTGAGCGCTCCTGTAACAGCACCTGAAAAAAAATTGACTTTATGGCTCCTGCAGAAAGAGCCATATCTGGACCTCAAAAGAGCCAGATATGGCTTGAGAGCCATACGTTGCCAACCCCTGCCCTCTACAGAGCTGCCAGCTTCCAAGGTCACTTGATGAGTTGGCTAAGTAGGATAAGAAATTATGCTCAGGGGGCAGTTGGGTAACTAAGTGGATTGAGAGCCAGGCCTAGAGACAGGAGGTCCTGGGTTCAAATCTGGCCTCAGACACTTCCTACCTGTGTGACCCTGGGCAAGTCACTTACCCCCCATTGCCTAGCCCTTATCGATCTTCTGCCTTAGAACCAATACACAGAATTGATTCTAAGATGGAAGGTAAGGGTTTCTAAAAACAAACAAACAAATGAACAAACAAACAAAACCACTATGCTTAGACTCCTGGGCATTAAAATTTGTTTCTTTTTTTCTTCCACTAAATGAGGAAAATTTGGGGCCAATGTTACTATTCCCCTGGTAAAGTTCAAGTCCTTCACAAAATAGTAATTTCAGTGTCTCATCCTACCCAGGAAAGTGAAGCAAAGTGCTCAAAGGCTATTACACTAACATGGAAGGGATATAGGTATTGCCAAATTGGAAAGGCTTTAAGCATAGGCCAGGTGACTAAATTCTGTGCCTGTGGTATGGAGAGCAGCCTGTCTAAGACTGGAGAGGTTCGTTAAACAAAGGACTTGGCCATTGGGTGATTTTTTTTTTTTTAGGTCCCAACAATTCATGAAATCATCTCCTTAGGTACGGAAATGTAAACTGCAGCAATGGAGGGAGTACCCCTAGTAATGAAATCATGAAATATTCAAGTCCCAATTAAAATGAGAGGGAAATTTGGGCCTAGAGAGGTTAGACTACTTCTAATCGCAAAGAATGTTAACAAGAAAAGCAATATCCAAGTCTCCAAGTCTGACACCCAAGATATATAAGGAATTAATATAAAAATTTAAGAACTAGAGTCATTCCCTAACAAATAAATGAACAAAGGATATTAACAGGCAATTTTCTTTCTTTTTTTTTTTAAACTCTTACCTTCTGTGTTAGAATCAATACTAAGTATTGGTTCCAAAACAGGAGAGAGGCAAGGACTAGACAATTGGGGGCAAGTGATTTGCCCATGGTCACAGATACAACAGATAATTTTCAAAAGAAGAACTGAATGCTATCAATAACCATGTGAAATAATGCTCCAAATCCCTAGTAAAAGGGCAAATTAAAGCATCTGTGAAGTTTCACCTTACACCCATCAGATTAACAAAGATGAGTGCTCCTGGGGCCAAACATTAAAAAGCTATAGAAATGACCTGTTAAGGAAGATTAGATTTAGAACCAATGGGCCTGGTTTCAAATCCAAGCTGCATTTTTAAATTTACTTGTATGACCTTGGCTGAGTCCCTACCACCTCTAGACCTTGTTTTCTCATCTATAAAAAGGATAGGTCAGAGTAAGGGTGGAAAAGATAACCTGAGGACCCTTCTAGACTTAAATCTATGATTCTTTGAGGCTATGGTAAAAAATGAAAATGGTAAATGTTTGAGCTGTGGGAAGACAGGTACAATAATGCACTGTTAAGTGGAGCTGCGAATTCACCCAAGCATTTTGGGAAGCAATTTGGAATTATACACAAAGTATCACTTAACTTTGACCAATAATACCATAACTAGTCAAGTAACCCAAGAAAGTGAAGGGGGAATGATTACTAAACAAACCATGGCATATGAATGTGCTAAAACATCACTGTGTCCTAAGAAATGAATACTAAGAATTCAGAGAAACTTGGGAAGACTTGTATGAAATGACACAAAATGAAAAGCATTATCAAAAGGCTTCAGAACTCTGATCAATGCAAAAGTGACCAATCCCACTTCTTAGCAGAGAGAATATGGATCAGAGGTATGGAATGAAGCATATATTTTCAGGGATAGACACTGTACTGATTTGGTTTTGCTTGAAGGGTAAGGAGAGTCTGTAGAAGTGACAATGATGTACCTAAAAAAGCCTCAATAAAACATATATTTTTAAAAAGTGGCCTGAATCCAGGGCCTTCCTCTCATTTCTCCTCCAACTACCTAAACCTATTCATGAAGCTAGCATCCTAGATAATTCCATCCTCCCATTCTCAAGAATTTTCTTTTTGTTTTTGTAAAAATGTAAGAAAGTAGAAAAAAGGGGCAACTAGGTAGCTCCATGGATTGAGAGCCAGGTCTAGAGATGGGAGGTCCTGGGTTCAAATCTAGCCTTAGATACTTCCTAGCTATGTGTTCCTAGGCATGTCACTTAACTCCAAATAATTTATTACTCTTCTGCTTTTAAACCAATACCTAGTATAGATTCTAAGACATTCTAAGAAGGTAAAGGATTTTTTTAAAGGGAGAGAAAAGACAGTGATGATTTTTGTTTAAGTTGTGAAGATACTATTTTATTAATTTCCTATTTCCTACAAGGCTGAAAGGCAGCACTTTTTCTGGGTTCTCTAGTTATTAGTGCCAACCTTCCTCTTATCTTTTAAAAATTACTGTCACAGGGGCAGCTGGGTAGCTCAGTGGAGTGAGAGTCAGGCCTAGAGACAGGAGGTCCTAGGTTCAAACCCAGCCTCAGCCACTTCCCAGCAGTGTGACCCTGGGCAAGTCACTTGACCCCCATTGCCCACCCTTACCAATCTTCCACCTATGAGACAATACATCGAAGGACAAGGGTTTAAAAAAAAAATTACTGTCACAGGGGGCAGCTGGGTGGCTCAGTAAGATTGAAAGCCAGGCCTAGAGACTGGATGTTCTGGGTTCAAATCTGGCCTTAGACACTTCCTAGCTGTGTGATCCTGGGCAAGTCACTTACCCTCTATCTACCCACTTACACTTGCCTAGCCCTTATCACTCTTCTGCCTTGTAACTAATACACAGTATTGATTCTAAGATAGAATGTAAGGGTTTAACAAAAATTACTGTCACCAAGAAAAATAATATTGTTTCTAAAAATGATAAAATCTGAAATTTTAAAAACAAAAATCCAGTCACTTATTGTAAGCTTCAGTAGATGACTATGAAGAACAAATAAGATATTGAAAATCATCAAAGAGATGATTTTCTTTTGTCTTGCTTGCAGCAAACCCAGGAGCCAGCTCCAGCTTCCTTGAAATTCACTGGGCCAGTGGCATAGCTCTCTGGATTTATCATGCATGCTAAGATACCAAACTGAATGAAGCCTCCTGGTTAAAAGCATAGTTCCTAAACCTTCCCTGAACAAAATATGCGATGCTAATTAAAAGGGACAAATATTTCCAAAGGCTGCTAAAGAAATTTAAACATCTGTATGTAGCCAAGGTTCTTTTCTTTCAGACTAAGCATTCAATTGAGGTAAAAGCCAATGGTTTTTATAAGACTTTCCATTTGAATTTGGAACCAATTACCAAGGTACCAATTACCTTAGTTCACTGCTTGAATTAGACTGTGGAGCCTTGGCAGCAGAAGCAACACTGCCCATAGAGGTGACCTGGGGTTCATATTGTTGGAAGGATATTCATTAAATTGAAGGTCATGGGCAATGCAGGGACCAGCTCTGTTGCTTCATGAATTTTTCTTCCTTTTCTCTTTCAAAGTACCCATGAGGTGGATGATACATATAAACAGGTATTAAGATGGGGAAAGCTTTTTATGAATAGTACATATCAAATTATATCAAGTTAAATACAGAGAAGCTTATGGCTCAATTAGGAGAACTGCCACAAGGTATGACCACATATTTTTCAGTTGTTAATACGAACCAAATAAAACCATCTTAAACTATAATTTAGAACCTGGTCTTTTTAAATTCAAATGACGGATGGAAAAAATGAAGCAGAAAAGTGCTCATGGCTGTACCACGCACACATGCACATATGCGCACTTACACACACACACACACACACACACACACACACACACACACACCACTTTTCCCATTCCAAACTATCCTCCCAAGAACAAATCAGACAATAGGAAAAAGGCAATCCTTTTTTCATCAGGATTCTACCACTTAATCTATTTGGCACTGAGGGGGAAAAAAGGATTGAATTTAGGATCAGAAGACCTGGGTTCGAATCATAGCTTCGTCACTTATTAGACATAATCCTGGGCAAATGAGTTCTCCTCATCCATGAGATAGGGATAACCATTCCTGCCCTTCCCAGATCACAGGACTGTGGTGAGGATCAAGTAAGATAACTTGGGTGAGTAGGCTTTAAAAACTGTGAAGCATCATACGAATGTCAGGTAAGTGGTATTATTTAATATCACTGCATAGCACATTGAGTAGAATCTGAGAGAGGTTGGCATCTGAAAAGACAGCCTGTGCCTCCCCTATGCCCTTACAAAATTAAAGAGGTGTTTGGAACATGAACAGGGAACACTGAGTTTGATAGGTTTGTTCCACTAAACAGGAATCTCTTGCCATGTAGGGCTACAACCAGCAATATGAGAGCTCTGAGTTCATTTACCCATGAAGGAAGGGGAAAAGTTCACATAATTTGTCCATTCAAGCCTAGGACCTCAATTTCTCCAAGCATTTTCCATGCTTGGTCCTTCATCAGATTGCTAACAAAGATCTAACCTGCAGCTTCAGGGCTTGGAAAAGCTGCAAAACAACAGAGAGAAAAGCAAAATTTGGGTGCAGCATGCACTGGACCAGTCAATTCATCCAAAGCAATCACATTTGCTAAATCCCAAGCTGGTCTTCAGGGGCCTGCAGCTGTTTGCTTTGCAGAGTAGAAATTTGGGCTGCTTCTCTTTTTTTTTAACCTTCAACTCTCCTTTCATTACTTGCTGCTGAGAACTCCACTGGTCCCCAGGGACCTGTGACAGCTGCGTGGTGTGTGTGTGTGTGTGTGTGGTTTATTGTTCCACAGATGCTGGCTCCTCCCCAGGCTTCTCAGACTGCGACTCTGGCGGAATCAGGTACTGTATCTCCTCGGCGCTGATGGCCACTTTGTCTGGCTGCAGCCACCTCTTGAAATGTTCCAAAGTACTACAAAAGAGCAGGGCTAGAAGGTGAACTTAATAGACATCACTGACCAATTCTCTTAAGGATTACCATGCTTATTCACTCTCCCTCCACATCCCCCACCAATCTTTTGCTTTGAACGTTTGATCTGATCAGAATAGAAGAGTAGAACTGTGAGCAGTGTTTTGCCTTTTCATTCCTGTAGGGCACATCCTCCCTCCCCCACCACCCCAAAGTGAGTGGCTTTCTTGTTGTTTCCCTCTATAGGAAGTTCCCAAAATAAAAGCATCCAACTGATAAACTCCCCTTTACATATGAACAGCTGCCATGTAAGGGCCTATTCCCTCTCCACTCTTGCCCACAATGATTTCTTAGAGTTATTATTCATAACAATTATTCAGAATATCCATTTAAAACATTTTGCCTTGTATTATTAGTTCTCTTTCTACATGCACACATATATTATATATACATGTAATATGTAATCTATACATATACATAAGGTATAATATATGTGTACTATGTATGTGATATACACATATGCTATGTACTATATACATACTATATGTAATAATATAATATTAAAATGTAGTAATAATAATATTATAATATACATACTTTCTAAGTTGCAAGCTTCAAGAGCAAGAACTACATATGTTTTACTTTTTTATATCACCATGATACATAGGGTAGGTACCCAATAATTATTATGGAAGAGGAGTTTGCTAAAAGTAGAAAATGACTAAATTAAGTGCCTTAAAACTATATTATAGAAAGCCAGGCCTGGAATCAGGAGGACCTCGGTTCAAATCTGACCTCAAATAATTCCTTTGTGACCCTGGGCTAACCACTTAACCCCAATTGCTTAGACCTTAACTGCTCTTCTGCCTTAGAGCCAATTCTTGTTATCGAGTCTAAGACAGAAAGAAGGCTAGAGTTTTTATATGTTTATACACACATATACATACATAAATTATAATGTCCATGTTTAGTCATGGAGAAGAGTTGAGAAAATATATCTTTTCTAGCCCTCTTGGAGGAGATGGGGACTTTGGATACAAAATATTGCATACTATATATTGTTAGACTTTTATATGTTGGTTGGTTTTGCTAAATTATTATTCTTTTTTTCATCTTTGGTTTAAAAGATGGATCTTTTAGTAGAAGAAAGGGACATATTCAGAACTGAGTGTGATTAAAAATAAACTATTTCATTAAAAATAAGCTTATAAAATACATACCTAAGAAGCTGGCCTTCCTAAAAGGATAATCTCTGAGGATATATTTCAATATCTAAAAATATGGGCAACGCTTTTAAAAAACAAAAACAAAGAACAAATCTGATAACTAACTGATATCAAGTCATAGGATTGTCCTTTGATTTAGGAGGAAAGAGAAAGCTGTCCTCGGAAATCAGATTATTTCTATAATGAGGAAATCTGAAACAAATTATGCTATATGAATGTAGAGAAATATTATTGCCTAGCGGCTCATTACCTCTCATCAGACTCAAGGCCCTCCATAAAGAACTCAGATTCTAGCTTCTCCTGAAGGAATCGATCCCAGCATTCTTTCTTGGCCTGAGCAAGGGTACGAAGCATGTCCTTGGAAGTCACTTCCTGGCTTAAACCCTTAATTCTTTTTAGTTTCTTCTCTAAGAGGAAAAGGAAATATTCCCAATGATGAATGAGACTTTGGTTAAATCTGAAAAAAACAATGTTTATTATTCAAATTCTTTCAACACTGATCAATTCCTCCAAAAATGAACTTGGATTTCAATCAGTAATGGCAATAAGGGAAACCAACATTTTTTTCTTACCTTCACAATGTCTTTTTTTCCATTCTGAAACTCAAACCCCTAGAACAGTAAAACCTACAGGACTTTATAATCAAAGCAACTGTATATTTTCTTTGTAATCACAAAAGCCCAGCATGTAATTCTCCAAGGAATATTTGTTTCTCCTGACAATGTGAGTACTGTCATTTTCCAAATCAACAACAGAATCTCTCCAAGGAACATATAGGATTTTTCTTTTTAATACAGTGACATGAAGCACTTTTTCAAATCTCATGAGAAAGAACTTGAAAGATAACTTAGAGAAGATGATGAAAGATCCAATAGTTCATTAGACACAAAATTATTTTTGGTGAGAACTCAATAACATGAAACTTTTAAGATCTCTCTGTGATTAAATTCTTGATTAAAGGTTGAAAAAAAGGAGATGTTTTAAGTTGTTCAAATTGCAACCTACACATTCAAACCTAATAAATCAAGGTATCTTGCATTCCCTTAGAATGTGCTCAATATGCTACGTGCTGATAGATTTAATTTTATTTTTAAGTATAAGTATAATTAATAATTAAAAAATCTTTTTACTTGAAAGAATGTGGCAGAGATCATCATCATTTACTTAATTTCCCTATTTTATTTTTTATTTACAGCATATGCATTAATATGTAAAAGTCTAGGCCAAATGACTGTTCTGTCCACATCAAAGGACAACCAAAAACAGTACAAACTTAAGATTTACAATGGTTTTAACTACCTACCATGCTATAATGGTTTTCACTTAAGAGAGTCCATTAATAAGAACAATTATGAATTATTATCAAGTTATAAGTCACAAAAAAATTAAAAAAAAAAAGTTACAAGTCACCACCAAAAAACTCAACTACTTTAAGTGTTAAACACTTGAGGCATTCCATTTTCTCTTTGAAGAGAGGGAAAAGGGTTCAAGTAACAAAGTCATTGTTTTTAAACTGAGTATTTTTTCAAATAGTTAAGGATTGAAGATGAAAATTCTTCATGAGATTTATTCTTGTTCTGGTCTTGGAAAAATCCTGTTTTGGACATGGAAAGCTTCCATTTCTTCAGAACCTTCTACTGCAAGCTGATTAAGAGAGATCCAGTAGTAAAGTATAAGAGCCATCATTATATATTCCAATCAATTATGCCTCTCTTACACAGTTGACCATAATGGTTCTACCTCTCAGAGAAGGAATTAAGGTAATTACAGTCACCCACCTAAATAATAAATAAAGGAGAAATGGAATATAGAATTCAGAACCAGTTACCATCACCTGAAATAGTCATCATTACTACATGTGTACTGAATATCCAATAAGCAAATGGCTCTGACAGAATCAAAAGGATCTTTGTTTTTTTGCTTCTTTTCTATCAGTCATTAAACACATGCTCTGGATACCTCTACCTACCATGCTGAAATGTTCTCCTCCTTCAGCCATAGCTATGACTCACTTATTTTGCCCAGGGAGAATCCCAACAAATTAATATCATCATCTTCCTAATTATTTCCTACTATCCCTAAAACTTGCCCTTTTACCTTCCATGTTGTTCCTTAAAAATTATGTTCACTCTTTCATCTGTATTTCTGTTCAATTTGCTTCTTCCTAACTCACCCTAAAACAATGATTATTATTATTACTTCCTGATCATCAAGATTTCTACAGTTATCTCACAAGGCATTATAAAATTTTTTTTAAGTTTTTTTCTGCAAAAAATTGTACCCATTTTAATTTTTTAAGCACCATATAATTCTTCAGAATGGACCAGATGCCACAAAAATCAAACAATAATAGGATGTCCCTGTAGCTAGTGAATAAGATGACATAAACTCCAAATTCTTTGCACCCTGACCATCTAAGGACAAGGCTCAGAAAAGTCATCATCTAAAGAAAAAGTTAATAAAAAAATCAAAATAAAATATATGAAATTTGCCTGGTACAGAAGCAACCAACTTGGAGGTTTTTTTAATGTGTTACTAATGAGATAAGAATGTTTCCCAAATATCAAAGGACTTGAAGCAGTTTGTGGTGTAATGGAGAAAGTGTTGGACTCGGGAGTCAGAAATCCCACTTCAGATATTCACTACCAATGTAACTGTGGGTGGGCAAGTCAACTTAACCCTTTCTGGCCTTTAGCTTCCTTGTATTTAAGATGAAGGAATTGAAATAGATAGACTCTCAAATCTCTTCTAACTTTGAATCTATTATTATGATTATGACAGTTCCTATGTCTTACCATTGTAGTAGTAGCACAGTCTCAGCACTGGGAAAAAAATTCAGAGGTCACCAAGTTCAACTTGGGAGGAAGTTTCTTCTTGTATAATCTCCCTTATGAGTGGTTATCCAGCCTTAAATTTACAAATATCCAATAAAGGAGAAGTCACTACCTCCTGAGGTAGTCCATTCCACTTTGAAATAGCTCTAACAGTTATGAACTTTTCTCTCATATTGGGCCAAAACCTGCTTTTCAAAATCTTCCATGCACTGGTCTTAATTATCATATACACTGAAGCCAAGAAAAACAAGTCTAATCCTTTCCAATATTTAAAGGCTGTCATCTGTTCTCTAACAATCTTATCATATAAAGAATAGTGATTCATTTATGTAGCAAAGTTGTGCAAAATGTTTTCCATACATTATTTTATTTGATACTTTCAACAACCTCGTAAAGTAGGCAATGCAAACATTCTTATCCTGATTTAAGCAAAATATTCAACAAGAAGCTGATTTTAGTTCAGTTTTTCCTCATATCAAAAAGCAACCAGGGGGTGCAGGTAGGTGGCTCAATGGATAGAGAGCCAGGTCTAAAGACTGAAGGTCCTTGGGTCAAATCTGGCCTCTGATACGTTTCAGCTCTGTGACTCTGGGCAAGTCACTTAACCCCAATTACCTAGCCTTTGCCACTCTTCTGTCTTGGACTGATACTTAGTATTGAGTCTAAGAAAGAAGGTAAGGGCAGGACCATCCTTTGACAAGGAAGGAATAGTCTGTAAAACAATAAGAAATGCAATAAAATTCAGTATGAGCAGTGAGAGACAGGAAGAGCAAGAAAGCTGTGTTATACATTAGGGGAAGGTTGGATATTAAAAAAAAAAAAACATAATCCAAAATAACTCTTAAGGCAAGAAAATAAGAAGGAAAGAATTCAACTGTACAGAAAACCAGGTTTGATGCAACAAGCAAATAGAGCTGATGCTACATAGTGACAAAGAAGCTCCTCTGTACTCACCTAGAGATGCTAAGTACATTTCTGAATCCTGCAATGGAGCCCAAGGTTTGAGATCAGGCCGAATGGTCAAGTCTGCAGCTTCTTTCTCATTTTCGCCCCCAGAAGATAAATCCATGAAGGAGTCAGAGAAGGCATCTTTAGGATCATCCCCCTGGTCAGGATTTGGCAAACAGGAACAGATTTCTGCCCAGAGGTCCCGGCTGGACCTTGGAACAGCAGAATCAATGCTCTCAAATGATTTCATTTGGACCCTTAGCTGAAAAACATACATATAACTGATTATTTCCCACTATCCCTGTCTCTTTTCTATCATTACCCTAAAATCAGAAATTCTATCATTACCGTAAAAATTTATAAGAAATGACTTTTAAGTTTCATAGATAAAGTATATATTCAAATCACCTCTCTATTCATCTAATGAAAGAGGGTTACTAATAAGCTTTTTTAAAGTATGTTTTTTACCAATTACATGTAATAACAAATTTCTACCTAAGTTTTCTTAAGTTATATGATCCAAATTGTCTCCCTTCCTCCCTTCCCTTTCACCTTCTGGAAGTTGTTGTTGGGATTTTTTAAAACTCTTCTTCTGTTTTAGAATCCATACTGTGTATTGGTTCCAAGGCAGAAGAGGGGTAAGGACTAGGCAATGGGGTCAAGTGACTTGTCCAGGGTCACAGAGCTGGGAAGTATCTGAGGCCACATTTGAACCCAGGACCTCCCATCTCTGGCCTTGGCTCTCCATCCACTGAGCCACCTAGCTGTCCCTGTAATAAGCTTTTAGAGAAGCTGTTTTCAAAGAAACTTCAGATTTCAATATAGTAATAATGTAATGAAAAACAACACTGAAAGACTTCAGAACTCTAATCAAAGCACTGACTAATTGTGTGAGCTTGGTGAACTACTGAGAAGAATGCCTCCCTCCTTCAATGGAGAGATGGTAGATGATACATATAGAATGCAACAGATGTTGTCAGACATAGCAAATGTGCAGATTTGTTTTACTTAACTATAATTTTATTTTTGGAGGAAGGATTCTGGAGGTGAAGGGTAGGACTGTCAAAAGGAAGTGCCAGTGATGTAAAAAAAATCAATTTAAGTATTTACTTAATTTTCCAAAAAAGATTTCTATATGGGCAACATTGCTGGAAGTTGAACAATGAATGTTAGCTCTTCTGGCTTAAGGTTTAAAAAATAACTCACTATTAATTTTTTAAATGAACTTAAATAATTACTACTGTCAAAAAGCAAAACCAACTAATTAAACAAAATTTTAAAAAATATTCCATATGTATTTTATCATTTACTTCATGTCTCGTTCTATTAGTTTTGTCCATTGTTCCTAATTTGTGTATTATTTTTTGATGTACCTAAATGGGCAAGTGATCTCATCCATCCAGAAATTCCCTACAATGATGGAGTTCACACCCTCCATCCTTCTTGTCCATGTCTTTGCCACAGGATGTCCACCCAACATGTTAGAGCCTATTTTAATTTCTCCTAACAGCAAAAAGGTGGAAAGCTCTGACTACCCACCTGTCCCTCCTTGTTCTTGCCATCTGACCAGCCCATCTTCTCTTTCTATCCTACACAATTCCTTGATGACATCTTTTACGTCTGTTCTTCTTTGAAGTTCCCTGTTGATTATATGTTGAAGCTTGTTCACACCCTTCCTGGGCCTCTTATTGCTCTTTGTGTGATACTCATTTTTAGTTCCAAGGCAGTTATATACCAGATCTCTGACATCTAGCAATACCAATTAAAAGTAATAAAAAAAATATGATTTTGCTTATACGGGAAGTTTGAGGTCAGCTTTCGCAAAAGCTATCCAACCCATTATTGTCCTTCTGTTCAATTGTGGGACCAATTCACTTTCCCAGACACAATCTTGGCCAAATTCTACAGAATATCTATCCAAATACATGTTAAAATCTGGCCAATAGATATTCCTCATCCACTTGGATTTTTCCTGTGTTGATGGACAAGCCAAACTCCTTTGGATCTTTCCCAAGAGGCTCTCAATGTTCTAAGGATTAATGCAATCCACACATCTGTCCACAAACACAAACTTTTGGAAGACCTCACCATGAATGAATAAAAATGAACTTATTATTAATCCTTACTATATGCCAAACCCTGTGATATGTAGCAATGATAAGGGCAAGGGAGAGAAGAAAAAGAAGACAGTCCCTGCTCCAAAGGAGCTCATTTTCTACTTTGGAAAGACACATAGTGAGTTCAGCTGCTAAGCAGACTGAAAGGATCAGGGGTCCTAAGGATTGAGATTGGATACCTACCAATTATCCTGCCCCAACCTCTAGTCTTGCATCTCTGACTGCCTTCAGAACTGAGTGTCCAGTAGACATCACTATGTCCCAAATGGATCTCATTATTTTCCTCCCTAAAATTTCCCTCCAGCTCTCTTCCCTATTTCTTTCTTTTTTTTTTTTTTTAACCCTTAACTTCTGTATATTGACTCCTTGGTGGAAGAGTGGTAAGGGTGGGCAATGGGGGTCAAGTGACTTGCCCAGGGTCACACAGCTGGGAAGTGTCTGAGGCTGGATTTGAACCTAGGACCTCCCGTCTCTAGGCCTGGCTCTCAAACCACTGAGCTACCCAGCTGCCCCCAGCATTTATTCTTACTAAGTTTCATCTTCTTAGATTTGTCTCAATGTTCCAGTCTCCTGAGATGTTCTTTGATCCTGCTTCTGCCACCTAGTACTCCTGTCTTCTCTGACTCGACCTCTCTGGCTTCCTTTAAGTCCCAAATAAAATCTCACCTTCTGCAGGAAGCCTTTCCCAACCCATCTAATTTCCAGTGCTTTCCTACTTTGGGTTGATTATTTCCTACTAATACTGTATTTAACTTGGTTTGTAAATATTTGTTTGCATGTTTTCTCTTCCATTAAACTGTTAGCTCCTTAAGGGCAGGGGCTGTCTTTTGCCTTTTTTTGTATCTTCCAATTAACATAGTCCTTGGCACATAGTAGGCTCTTAACAAATCTTTATTCATTAATTGACTGGATAGCAAGACCCAGGAGTCCTTAGGATACATTGGGTTAATTTCTAGCAAAGTAAAGGAGAAGGGAGCTTTGGAAGTTAGGGTGAGCCTTTGGACAGCCTGGGATAGAAATGGGGAAGTGCAGTTCTATGTGGTACCAACTTTCACTACAGCAGGCTCCCTAATGGAGCTGGGGGGAGAGGGGTAAGCTGAAGCAGAGAGGGCATACAAAGTTTGCCAATAAAAAGGAAGAGACATATAATACAGTGGTTTGAGGGGATACATAGGTAAAGTAGAAATTTTTTAAAGGTAGGAGAGATCCTGCTAGTAGGCACACACCCCAAGGCAATTTAAGATAGAAAGGTAACACACACCAAAATATTTACAGCAAAATTTTTTGTAGTATCAAAAAACTGGGAACAAAATAGACACCCGGCATTTGGGGACCAGCTTAAACAAATTGTGGTACATGAATGTAAGTGCAATATTACTGCATTTTAAGAAAAGATAACTAGGCAGAATGCATAGAAGCATGAAAAGACATATCTTTTTGTTGTTCCTCGAATAAAACATTCCATCTCCTGACTGGGCCTTTTCGCTTTCTTATGGCTGGGATTCTTTCCTCCTCATCTCTATCTCAACACTTTTCTAACTTCATGGTTCTGTTAAAACCTCACCTTCTATAAGAATCCTATCCCAATTCCCCCTTTAATGCTAGCGTCTTCCCTTTATCCAATTTATCTCTGATTTATCCTGTATATTGTTATCTTCATCCTGATAGAGTGAAGTATGCAGAAATAAGAATGAAAAAATATTAAGTACTTATTCTGTGATAAGTGCTGTAGAAACAATAAGCACTGCAATATGTATACAATGACTACAATGATATAAATGGAAAGAACAACAAAAAATTGAACTGTATAATGAAGTTTAATAATGACCAAGTTCCTAGTGGAAATGCGCATCGGCTATGGG
>NC_058131.1:529087542-529163522 GCF_016433145.1 Gracilinanus agilis | reverse complement strand
GGGGGGGGGGGGGGGGGGGGGGGGGGGGGTGAAGGGGATAAGAGGAGCATGAATCAGGTAACCATGTTAAAAATGTATATTAATAAATGTTAAAAAAAAAATAATGACCAAGTTTGGCCCTAAAGAAGAGGTATGAGAATGAACCCTTTTACCAGAGGTAAGAGACTATGAATGAAGTCTACTAAATATACTTTTGTCCTCAGTTGATAAGTTGGTTAGTTTTGTAGAAATGTCTATTTTTCCTTTCTTATTTACTCTTATTATAAAGGATTGTTCTTTGGACTGGGGAATGAAATAAGATTACTTTGGGGGAAAGTGACGTAGAAACTAAAGATATCAATATAGTTTTTTTGTTTTTTTAAGGATAGAGGAGATCTGAGCATGTTTGTAGGCAGCAGGGAAGAAGCCAATGAGTAGGACCCATTGAAAACAAGAGAGAAAGGAATTATCAATGGAACAATATCCTGGAAGATATGAAAGGGGAAAGGAAAAAGGACACAAGTAGTAACATTGGCCTTGGCAAGGAAAAGGGCCATTTATTCTTCAGATAATTGAGTTAAGGCGGAAAAGAATAAAGTGGGGAAAATAAAAGCAGAAAGGAAAGGGATGTAAAAACAAATGGAATCTATGGGGTTTTTTAAGTATAAAATGGTTTTGAGGTATGGAATTGGGAAAATGAGAAAGCTCAAAGTGTTGACATTCTCTGTAAGACAAGAAACAAAGACATCTGCTAAGCTGAGTCACAGGTGGTATGGGGGCAGCACTGGGGGCTTGAAGAGAGAAAGCAAGATTTGAACAGCTGCTAAGGAGAAAGAGATAGAAAACCAATCAAACTGAGATGAGATAACATAAATTTGTGGGGGGCCCAATTCTGTTGTGTGACTTCCTCCAGTATCACAGAGGAAGGAAGAGAGAAGTTCCTTTATTTTGCAGATGAGGAAATAAAGATCCACAGAAGTGGTATATCTGGCATTTGAAACCAGAGTCTAGACTGGGAAGCTGAATTCCATGCCTTTAGAATCAGAGTTCTAGAATTGGAAGGAGATCCAATATTCTCCTTTTTTACCCAGAGGTATTAACTGATCTTCTAAGAGCATACAAGGTAGTAAGTAGCAAAGCCGGGACTGGAATACAAGTTTTCTGACTCTAAATTGCGTCACTCTTTTACAAATGAAATAAGCCAAATTCTAGGTTGTTAGGCCTTCAAATTGCTAATAAGCAATATTTAATTCTTAATATTTAAGAGAGAAGCTCTTGGAATTTAGAAAAGTTTCCAATTCTTGTTTCCATGCCTGGAATATTCTCCCTCTTCACTTCCACCTTGTTATCCATAACTCCTATAAAGGCTCTGCTCAGAAATACATTTTTCTACAAGAACCTTCTCCTAATTGCTCCCATTTTTTAGTGTGCCATTCCCCAACTACCAATGTTTTGTAGGTTTTGTTTACTTCTCTGTATATATTGTTTCTTCCCAGAATTGTGTGGGGGACTTAAGTCTCAGAAGGTGTCATATTTGTGTCTTGTATTCCCTGTGCCTGGCACACAACAGACAATAAGTGCCTAATGAACTGAATGCTTTCCACAGTAGCTCACCTACATGCCCACAGGCATATATCAACTAAGGCAGAAGAGAGACCAAGACATTCCCTCTACTCAATAAACTTCCTGAAAAGCTGAGTCATCCCCCCTACTCAATAAACTCCTCTAGTTCTTTTACCACCTCCAAATTCAAATACTGTTGGACCTTCAAAGCATTTCATAATCTGCCCCCCACATACAAATCTTTCCAGTTTTCTTACACCTCACATCCCTCCCTCCAACTCTTTCATCAAGTGACACTTGCCATCTTGCTGTTTCTTAAATAAGACATTCCTTCTGACTGGGCATTTTTACTTTCTCATGCCTAGGATTGTCTCCCTCCTCATCACCACCTCGAGGCTTCCCTGACTTCCTTCACATTTCAGCTAAAACTCCACCTTCTACAAAACCTTTCCTGATCCCTCCCTTTAATGCTAGTGTCTTCCCTCCGATGATGAGCTCCAATTTATCCTGTATATATCTTGACTGTACATAGTTGTTTGCATGTTGTCCTCATCCCTCATCTGACTAAGAGCTCCTTTGAGAGCAAGGCCTGGCTTGGCTTTCTATTTACAGAACTTCGAACTGTGCTTGGCACACAGTGGGCGCTTAATAAATGTTTTATTAGCCTGAGAATGTGTGATCTCTTTTCTCCCAAGTCTTCAGGCACAAGTCGGGCAACTGACCTATCCTTGATCTGCACGGTCAGTATTTTGGGGATCTCTAAGCGCAGGAGCCCAAGGGAGGAGCTGGATGGCCTCAGGAGGTTCCAGCTGGACCCTAGAGGCCGGAAGTGAAAGAGACAGATGAAGACTTCTAGCTGGAGAGGCTGTACAACAGTCATTCCCTTGACTGAATCCTCATAGCAAAGCAAGGGCAATGGCAGCTCCCGACCTCGTCAGGCCCCAGCAACCCGCTCAAACAAGCTCCGAGTGGGGCTAGGCCTGGGGCACCGAAGCCACCGTACCAAAGCTCGGTAGGGAAGTCAAGAGTCTAGACCCCTCCGACAACCACGGCTCCGCCTCCAGACCCGGGTGAAGCCGCGTCGCGTCGCGGAGAAGAGTGGTCAGAAACAGGGTCCCTGGCTCCCAGTCCCTCCCTCACCTACCCAAACGGCCGGCTCCCGTAGCCGCAGAGTACTTGTCTCCACCTTCGCCGTCTCAGCCAAAATGACCTGACAGGCGGAGTCTCCGAATGATGAGCACCACGCTTTCTCCAATCGCCTTCCGACCTGGCAACGTCCTGCTTGCGGATTGGCTGCAGGGAAAAGCTATGCGGGGTGGGACAGGGAACGAAGGCGAGGCCGAGGGGGAGGTGGGAGTAGCGGTTGCTCTGAGACTGACAGTATGTGACAGGCTGTGGGTCACTCTCTAGAGTGGGGCAAGAGGTTTAGGGAAACGGGGTGGGAGAGTGAACAAATTACTACTCTCCTTCTAGGGTATCTTCCCGAGTACCTGTGCCTCAGGGGCTCGGGGGCTCCGCCCAGGTTCGCTCCCGAACACTGTTCCTTGGAGTAGGATGAAACGTTCTCTGGATAGATGGATGAATGGATGGATGTATTGTATCCCCAACCCCTAGAATAGTTTCCAGAACATAGCAAAGGCTTAATAAAAGCCTATTTGATTGATTGAAAGATCTCTGACCAATCCCGTGCTGTGCCCTTTCTTTACCTCCTAGAGAACTGCCCGAATCTCAGTTTCCCCATCCTGACCTTCCTGCAATTTTCAGAGGTAGATTTTGGTCCTATAACAAAAACAAAAGTAAAAACAAACAAACACTTTCCAATTCACTGATGACTGCATTTGGTTAGTGAGCTTTTCATCACCGGAGGTATTCTAGTGAGGATGAGCAGATATTGTTAAAGTAATTCCTGTACACTTAGGGTTAGACTAGAGAAAGGCTTCTGAGGTCCCTTGTGGCTTTGAAATGTTGTAATTCTGACCACTCTCCACGAAGTCTTTTCCATCTTTGCTACGAAGAATCAAGAGTTGTTTTGTGCAATGCCTGACCATACTTTCTTGTCTTTCCTTTAACATAATGGAATTAATATATTTGTACCTTGGTCTTAAAAAAACAAAGACAAAAACAGCCTCTTTTTTTGTACCTCCTCCCTAGCAATAAATATGCCCAGTGGATTTGTTTTGTAGCTGGAGCTGTGGTTCTGTATAGGGAGTAGGAATGGAGCCAAGCAAACTAAATGAGGTCAGTTAGTTGTTGATTTTAAACTGGATCTAGGTCCCTTGATCATTTGTAGCTTGTGTTCCTGAAGATCTCAAGAGAGATGGAGAACAGAGCAAGGTGTCAGAGAATCTCTTGGGTGTCAGATGAGGCTTGGACTTCCGGGCTGGAGGTGGAGAATCTATAGGAATGAACAGTAGACCAAAGGAAGGCTCCTCTGTTGCTAAGGAGGTTGGTTGCTAACCGGAGGAGATACAAAACCTGGCGATTTTTGGCCAGGGTGTAAATATGTTAATTTTGTCGTCTAAAAGGAAGGTCAAGAAAGCAATACCTGGGGGTTGGGGGGAGTGAGAGATGAGGGAATACCTCCAGATCTTACAAATCAAGTCTATGCATATTTTTGTCCTTTGACAGATGCCTGCTTGAAATACTTTCCTTCTTCCATTAATCTATGACCTACTTTCAAAATGACTCAAAACACACATCTTCTATGAAATATTCCTTTCACTTATCACACTAATTCAAATCAAAGAACCATCCCCTTTGCCACTTATGTTTATTCTTACTGAATTATACAATCCTATATATAGTAAGACAGCTTTGTGTTCTTTTCTATTTGTCCTGAGTCCCACAATGGACTGTAGAAATCCCAAGGGCAAGAGCTATTTGTGCATGAATATATATATATGCATATACATATATATATATATACATATGTGCTATCTCCCCATAGTATCTAGTATGGTACTCATAGAAAAAAAGAGTATTCAATAAATGTTGCAGACTGATACTGACTGACTTATCTACAGGTCTGCTTATCACTGCTGTTGCAGCCTGCTTTTTCAGGCAGAGAAGCCTAGATTCTTCCTAAGAAATGTTTGCTTCTGTCATCTTGCTCTAAAGAGATAATTACCCAACCAGTAGCATGCCTAGGGCATGAAATCAGGTTAGCTGGCAGAGGAAAAGCTTGACATTTTACTCTAGATGTGAAAGCTGTTACCTGAAGGTGTTCAATAAATACTTGTTGAATGAATGAAACCTACTCAGAAACTGTCAAGAGAACTTAACTCCAGTACTTTTGCTCAAAGATCATGGAGCAACAGAAGCAATCTCTCTGCTTACTTTTTGGAATCTTTTTTATGTGTTTTTTGAGAGGGTAGGGAGCTTGATGTCTACATGAAACACTATACGATGAGGATTTTAGAAAAGATGATGTCCTCTCCTGCTGTAAAATTCTATGATTCCATGATTCCTTGATATCTTAGCCATTTCCCAAAGTTCCTGCCATCTCTAAGATTCTGATTACAGTACATTATTCATTGATCCATTAATTTCATTAACACCAAGACTGCTGATCAGGCTGCCCAGTCATTTCAAATTTTGAAATGCCATGAAGATGGGAATTAAGCCTTAGGCAGTATCTCAAAATCTTCAGGCCAATTTCAAGTTTAAGAAACAGCTGAAAATTAACAGGTTCTTTGAACATTTATTATAGATTCTAATCAAATGAAAGGCCTTTTGCTTAGTGTGAAATGGACTGTTGGTTCACCTTGGTCCTTTCAACCACAACCACCCATACAGATCCCTTGATAGCATCCTAAACTTTAGATAGCACTAGACAATTCAACAAGCTTTTATTAAGCATCTACTCTGTGCCAGGCACTGTGCTAAGCTGTGGAGATACAAAGAAAGGCAAAAAATGGTCTCTGCTTTCAATAAGCTTACATTTGAATGGAGACAACTTATAAACAACTATGTACAAAAAAAATACATACAGAATTAATTAAAGATAATCTCAGCATAGTTGAACCTAATTACCTTGTGACATTCTGCCTCTGCATGAGAGGACAGAGTGATCTACACCTGTATTCTTAAAGTACTGTATAATGGGTAAGAATCTATACCTTTTCTTTATCCAATTCTGGAAGAGAATCATGTACCTCTGGTCCTACTTTTAGATCTCTTTGGACCCTGCTTGGACAACAATGTGGATCAATAAACTGTTGTGTATTTATTTATGATTGTTTATAATTTATTTTAAATTATATTACGAGGCATGCATCATAGTGGATAAAAAAAAGCAGTCTCAATGTCAAGAAGACTTTCAGTCTTCAGACCTTCAGTATTGTTTTTGAGCCCTGTCTCTGACACATGTAACCCTGGACAAGTTACTTAATTCTCAGTGCCCTATACAACTCTCTAAAACTATGAGTTGCAGAACCAACATGGATTAGTAGGGCTGGTGTCCAATGGGTAGGGAATCAGGGGTGAGGGAAGTATACTAATGAAATCACAAGTTCAGTCCCTAACCTTTGCCATGTGGCAGGCACTGTGCTATGCGCTGAGGATGAAAAGAAAGGCAAAACCTCTCACATTCTAATGGAGGAGACAACATGTAGATAAATAAATATGTACAAGATACATATGAAGTATATGGAAGGTAACTTTGGAAGGGAAAGCTCTCTCACATCTGGGTAGACTGAGAAAGGCCTTCAGCAGAGAGTGGCATTTGAGCTGAGTCTTGAAAGAAACCAAGGATTTCAAGAGATGGAGATGATGTGGAAGAACGTTCCAGAGATGGGAAACAACCAGTAACAAAGTCAAAGAGATGAGAGATGGAGAGATATATGTGAAGAACAGCAAGGAGCCCACTAGGGCTGGATCACAGTTTGTGGAAGGTAGTAGAGTATAAGAAGATAAAGACATGAAAGGGAGGAAGAGGTCAAGTCTGTGAAGAGTTTTTTTTTTTTTTTTTTTTTTTTTTTTTAAGGGGTTTAAGTGATTTGCCCAGGGTCACACAGCTAGGAAGTGTCTGAAGTCATATTTGAACCTAGGACCTCTGGTCTCTAGGCCTGGCTCTCCATCCACAGAGCACCCCAGCTGCCACCATTTGAAAAGCTTTAAATCTGAAATGAGAGACTTTATATTTGATCTTGGAGGTAATAGGGATGCCCTGGGGTTTATTGGATGCCAAATGGACTGACTATGTTTGGCGAAATCAAATTGTAAAGATTTAACCTTAAAGTTCATTTTGGTATAAATTTTTATTTTTTCTAAGCATGCCTATGTATATATTTGACCTCATCTTCACAACAGTCCTATAGATAAGAAAATTGAGGTGCAGAAATAAAACTCATTTTTTCTTTTAAAAAAAATTTCTAACTTTCATTTTGAGCTCCAAATTCTCTCCTTCTCTCCACCCATTGAGAAGGCAAGAAATAAGATATTTTTCATCATGCAAATAAACGTCTTACCCAGGACAATAACTCACTATCATCCAAAAGTAAAATCATATCATACATTTCCATATTACCAATGTTACACAAAAAGCAAGAAAAAAAAAACAAACTTGTACTCTCCTCTCTCTAGAGGTGGATGCCATTTTTAATCACAAGTTGTTTGGAATTGTCTTCAATCATTGTATTGTTCAGAGTAGCTAAGTCTTTCATAGTTGATTGTAGTTACAATATTTCTGTTACTGTATACATTGTTCTCCTGGTTCTGCTCATGTCACTTTTCATCAGTTCATCTAAGTCTTCCCAAGTTTTTCTGAAACCATCCCCCCTCATTACATTACAATCATATACTGCAACTTGTTCAGCCATTCTATAGTTGATGGGCATCTCTTCAATTTCCAATGCTTTGCCACCACAAAAAGAGCTGCTATATTTTTCTTTCCCTATTTTCTTTTATCTTTTTGGGATACAGAACCAGTAGTAGTATTGTACAATTTTATAGCCCTTTGGGTGTAGTTCCACATTTGTCCTCCCAAATGGATGGACAAGTTCACAATTCCACAAATAAAGGCACTGGTAAACCTATACTTCCATATCTCCCCATAACTGATTTTAAAAACTTAGTTCCCCACTCCATTCCTTTGAAGAGGTGAGAGATCCATGAGTATGGTACATGCCACACATTTTTGGACTTTTCCAACATATTGATAAGTTTTACTTATTTTTTCTCCTGTTTCCTGTAAAAAAAAAAATTGTTGTATGTAATGGAATACTGGAAGAAATGCTGATATACCAAAAAAAAAAAAACCCAAATACCAATTTTTTAAAAAGTTAACTAGCTGTGTATATGATTTTATGGATTTTCCCCACTAATATCTTTCTTGTATTGTATGGAATACTGGGAGAAATATTGATATACAAGAAAAAAAAATAGTGGGAAGAGTTTCCACTACAATATCACCCTCTAAACACAAAATAGCTGCTCAACTCTAGCCACCAACATCCTAGCGGCTTCCTACGTCTCTCCCTTCAGAGGCTCAACCTACTCTTTTTCGTCTCTGCTCCTGCGACAGCTTTCCTCGCAGCCTCCGCATTCGGCCGTAGTGATTGGTCGGTGCCAGCCTGGCGTCATCTCCTTGCGCCACTAGAGAGCAAGCGTCCCCCACGTGGGTGAACTGTCGCTGGGCTATGTGGCTGGGAAGTTCCGGGGTTTCTCTTTCCCTGCTTTCCGTGGCTCGCCCTGTGTTTAGAAGGCTCACCTTTGCCTGGCTGCCTGGAAGTCGCCGTGGCTGTAGGTCGATGATGGCAAGTGATGAGTGCGAGGTTCCCACTCGGGACGCCAGAGACCCCGGCTGCCCAGAGGAGCCGCAGGTGCAGCCACTTCAGGGAGGTGTTGAGGCGGGAAGGGAGCAGCGGCCTCCGGCCGGGGAGAAAGAACAGGCTCCAGTTCCGGTCTTGGCCCGAAGCTCGGGCGGGCGGAAGAAGCGGCGGGGCCAGGTCAGCGGGGAGCGCTTCGTGCCGCCCCCGAAGAAGCGGCGGGCTGGGGTCAGCTTCAGCGACCATCACTTCGCCGAAACCAGCTACTATTTCGAAGGCGGGCTGCGCAAGGTGCGGCCTTACTACTTCGACTTTGAGACCTATTGCAAGGGCCGCTGGGTGGGCCGCAGCTTGCTCCACGTCTACAGTACCGAGTTTCGTGCCCACTCTCTAGCTTATTATGAGGCGGCCGCCCAGGCTGGCCGCCTGCGCCTCAACGAGCAGCCTGTGCGAGACCTCGGCGTTATCCTTAAGGTGGGACCTCGAGAGATAAGGGGGAGACATACAAAACCAACGCAAATGCCCCCCCCCCAAAAAAAAAGCCTTACCCAGAGTGGTGCAGTGGGATAGGACACTCAGGAAGAACTGTGTTCAAATCCAGCTTCAGCCATTTAACTGGCATTGTGTCCTCTGGGCAAATCCCTTAATCTTTCAACCTCACTTCCCTCATCTGTAAAATGGGATAATAATAACATCGACCTCTTGATTGATGGTTGTAAGGAGAAAATAAGACAATATTTGCAAGGCGCCCTAGAGATTCTTGATGTTATATTACTATTTTTTATCCTTGTACATTTTCCCTGTTTCACTAGGAACTCTCTCTAGATGATAAGCAAGTTAAAAGCAGTGGTTTTGCCTTCTTGCTCTTAGCAATTTGTCTGCTTAATTGGGTTAGAGAAGTAGATTACTGATGAAACACTTAATGACCTTCGAAAGCACTGTTCTTTAACCTCCCAGAGGACAGAAATGAATAGTTTTTCCTCGTCCTTTTCTGGATCCTGTTTTCTTTTCCAGTCAAGTAATGGAAGTATTGGATGCCATGCTCTATTAATGAAGGCCAATCAATGCTGAATATAGTTGGAAAGTGTCCTCTATGTCCTTACATGACAACTTCTTGCCAGCAAACCCTAGTATTATGCTGGTGCCCTGATAACCCCAATAACCACCTTTCCATGAGTTTTAAAGTGAAATCCATTCTTCTTGATCTTTCTGCATCATTTGATACCATTGAACATCTTGTCACCAATCATCTGGTTACCTACTATAATACTACTACCTCCTGGCTCTCCCTTCCCTTTTTTTTTTTTCATTCCTTTATGGTCTGTTTGTTCTCCACCTTTCCCTTAAGAGTGGCTGAGTATTCTCCATTTTCTGTTCTCAGGATCTCTCCTCTCCATGGTTTTTTTTTTTCTTTTGCTATCTCTTTTATTCCATTAGCTTCAATTGTGATCTCTGTAGTAAAGATTCCTCAACCTGTGTTTACAGAGGACCTTCAGTCCTTGCTAGGCCTATTCTCATCAATCTCCTGCTGACACTTTATATATAACATCCAAAACTAAAGTATTATCTTCCACCCTTCTTCTAAAAGTGCTTTTCTCCCCAATCTCCCCATTTCTGCCAAAGGTTTAACCAGTAATGTAAATTCAACACATCAGTCATCTTAAACTTTTCCTTCTTTCTCACCACCTACATCTAAATAGTGGTAAGATTTTATGGAAGTTCATCATTAATATTTCTTTTATGTTTCTGCTACTACTACCTTATTAACACCTAACAGTGCTAACAGATGCTTCCAATCTCTCCTTTACATCACTCACTGCCAAAGTAATTTTCCCAATATGCATGTCTGATCACAACATTCTCCTGCTCAAAGACCTTCAACAACTCCCCATTATCTACAGAATAACATACAAATTCTTGTTTTCTTGTCACACAAGCTCTCAGGATCTGGCTCTAATCTACCTTTCCAGTTTTATTTTGTATTATTTCCCTTTATACGTAACTATATACCATTAGCTACCTTTTCGTTTTCTGAACCTTGATGCACAATGTCCTCATGCCTGGAATGGCTTTTTATGTTTCTGCCTGTTAAAATCCTTTCCTTCATGGACCAATTATGGTACCACCACCTCTTCCATGAAGTCTTCCCTAACATCCCTAACTAGATGTGATCCTTTACCTCTTACATTCTCTGCTCTTCTCCATATTTATCACTTGTTAACTTTTACTATAATTTTATATATCTCATAACTCTCCATCTCTATCTCTCAGACACCTAGATATCTGAAGCTTCCTACATCTAATATGCTAGCTTACCTAACCTGTGAGATTGTGTGATTTATTGATCCCCATTCATAATGTGGATTGTCGTTATTCTTCATGAATATAACATTCTCAGTAAGTGTTGTTTGTAAACCTCCACCACTTTCAAGTGTTCTGGGAAACTTCACTGTCACGTTCTACTCTCTCATTTCCTCTCCCTTGATTTGTTAAAAAAAAAAAAAAAAAGACATTCCAGCAAAAGAAATCAACACATTAGCTGTGCCTTAATGTTCTTTTGACAGAGAGGTAGTAGGTTTTGGAATGTGACATACATTTTCAGACATCAAGCAATGTAGGTCCTGGGAATACAAAGACAAAATATGAAACAGTCCTTCACCTCAAGGAATTTATAATCTATTGGAGGAATATTAGATATGGTCAAAGTACAAGATTTGTGTCCGTATCCTGTTTTTGTTACTATCAAGGATCTTGTGGGGAGAATGGAAGGCCAAGAAGTCATTTTTGGCAAGGGTAAAAAAACCCTAGAGCAGTGATGGGCAAACTTTTTAAAGAGGGGGCCAAAGGAAAGGAAATGCTCATCTGTCAGTCTGTTTCTAAGGCAACTCTTTCAAAGTTTCATTGTATTGTAATCTACTCTTTGTATTTGTCAGATTAGGAATAATGTCACTTGGTGGGATAGAACATTTTAGGCCCCCCCCCCCCCCAATCTGCCATCAATGCCCTAGAGAGATTATTTGATGTGGTAAAAAGAATTCTGGACTTGGGATTGAGAAGACCTAGTTGATTTTTTTTGTTGTTTGTTTTTTTAAACCCATACCTTCTGTCCTAGAATCCATACTATATTTTAGTTCCAAATCAAAAGAATGGTAAGGGCCAGGCAGTGGAGGTTAAGTGACTTGCCAAAGTCACACAGCTAAGAAGTGTCTGAGGCCAGATTCGAGCCCAGGCCCTCAAAACTCCAGGCCTGGCTTTCAATCCCCAGCCCCACCACTAGTTGCTCCCTGAGAAGACCCAGTTCTGAATCCTACCTCAGAGATTTATTAGCTCTATGACCCTGGTCAAGTCTCTTAATCTTTAGCCTGGACCTTTGTCTATTCATTTGTAAAATGAAAGGGTTGGACTCAAAGATGTTCTGGTTCTAACTCTCAGATACTTTCTCTTGGATAGCTGTGACTGTTCTTGGATCCCTGATACTTTGCTCCTTTCCCACGTGGAATCGGTGCAGGTTTGCCTAATTGAGTTGACTTAGCTGCATGTATCTCTCTGGCCAGGACAATGACTTCCTCCGGAACACCGTCCACAGACATGAGCCCCCTGTGACTGCAGAGCCTATCCGTCTCCTAGCTGAGAATGATGATGTAGTCGTGATAGACAAGCCCTCCTCCATGCCCGTTCATCCTTGTGGTCGCTTCCGCCATAACACTGTCATCTTTGTCCTGGGCAAGGAGC
Source organism: Gracilinanus agilis (assembly GCF_016433145.1). Lineage (NCBI taxonomy): Eukaryota > Metazoa > Chordata > Mammalia > Didelphimorphia > Didelphidae > Gracilinanus > Gracilinanus agilis. The sequence goes on along the minus strand of NC_058131.1, from coordinate 529,151,481 downwards.
ACCAGCTTAAGGAGCTGCACCCTCTGCATAGATTAGACCGACTCACCTCAGGAGTGCTCATGTTTGCCAAGACGGCTGCTGTCTCCGAGCGTATCCATGAACAAGTTAGAGATCGACAGGTAAATAGACATGGACTCATGGGGTCCTTTCCACTTGTGCTCTTCTCAAAGGCCCAGTATGAGTTGAGCCCACAGATTCTTAGTGTTGGGAAGGGAATCATTGAATTCTAAATTTGCTTCTCAAGTCACCTGGTCAAGGTCAGTCCCTGAAATCTTGATGTTGTTTCTGGGATATAGATAATAGGCTCATTTGAATTAGAGCTGGAAGGGACCTCAGAACATTTATTCTAATACCTAATTTTACAGATGAGGAAACTGAGGCTCACAGCATCACATAGTAAAAAGTAGCAGATTACACAACTTTGTTTGATGTCCTGTTCAACTGAACTGAACACTATTTAATTATAATGACCAAGCTTAGCCCCAGAGAACAGATAAGAAATGGTTCCTCTCTCCCTTCTTTGCAAAAGTAGGGGCTATGAATATGAAATGTTGTATATGCAGTCAGATTCAGTTGATAGGTTGGGAAATTTTTTTAATACTTTTTTCCTCTTATGAAGTAACAACAAAATGTTACATATGTTTTGCTTGCTAGGTAATGATGGTAGTTGCCAGTGGGGCAAGAGGGAGGGATACACTGAAATAAAGGAGATGTAAAAACAGGATAGCAATAAAATTAAACATGTTTTCTTTTTTTAAAAAATGTATTTTTAACTTTAAAAATTTTTAATCATTTTTAATATTTATTTTATTTAATACTTAGTGTTAGGAAGTGGAAAATTTATTTTACTATTTTAATTCTTTTTAATTTTGACTTCTGAATTCTCTCTCTCCCTCCAGTCCCTCTCCCATCCTTTGAGAAAGTAAGCAATATACCAGTTATACAGATGAAATCAGGCAAAACATATTTTTGTATTAGCCATGTTGCCCAAAAAAAGGTGAAAATATGCTTTATAGTACTGTATGATGATCAGCTGTGAGACTGCTATTCTCAGCAATACAATGATCTGGGACAGTTCTGAAGGACTTATGACAAAGAATGCTGTCCACCCCCAGAGAAAGAACTGTTGGATTTAGAACACAGATCAAAGGGGCAGCTGGGTAGCTCAGTGGATTGAGAGTCAGGCCTAGAAACAGGAGGTCATAGGTTCAAAGCCAGCCTCAGACACTTCCCAGCTGTGTGACCCTGGGCAAGTCACTTGACCCCCATTGTCCACCCTTACCACTCTTCCACCTATGAGCTAAAACACAGAAGTTAAGGGTTAAAAATATAGAATAAAATAGGAACCCAGATCAAAGCATACTCTTTTCCACATTAGTTTATCTGTGTTTTTATTTTGGGTCTTGGTTTTATAGGAGTATTCTCCAATAACAGTGACCAATATAGAAGTATATTTTATATGATTATACATGTATAACCCATATCAAGTTGTTTACCATCTCCTGGGGGGGAGGGAAAGAAGGGAGAGAGACAATTTGGATATTATAATGAAAATTGTTATTACATGTAATTGGGAAAATAAAATATCTATGAGTAAAACATGAAAAAAAGAGTATGCTTTAATCTGTACTCAGAGTTCACCTCTCTGGAGGTAGATAGCATTTTTCAACATGAGTCCTTCCAAATTATCTTAAATCATTGTACTGGCCAGAATAGCCAAGTCAAATTAAATATTGTTTTAAAAAATGTGTTATGGTGCAGAAAGGCAGGTGGGGAAGAGTACGAAGATTAAAGGGAGATACCCTGTAAATGGAGATACCCAAGGGAGACTTGGGCCCAGAAAGTTCTATGGTGGTGGTTAGATTCTTAGATCTGCTGAATCTGGATATGAGAGAAATGGACCCAGAATACTTGAGCGGGAAACCCTCAAGAGCTGGAGCTTTTTTGCCGAGTTTGTCTTCTCTTCTGCAGTTGGAGAAAGAATATGTGTGCCGGGTGGAAGGAGAATTCCCTTCGGAAGAAGTCACCTGCAAGGAGCCCATCTTGGTAGTGTCCTACAAAGTGGGACTGTGCCGTGTGGACCCTCGGGGCAAGTCCTGTGAAACTGTGTTCCAGAGGCTAAGTTACAATGGTCACTCTAGTGTGGTACGCTGCCGGCCTCTTACTGGCCGCACACATCAAATCCGAGTACACTTGCAGTTCTTGGGCCACCCTATCATCAATGACCCCATCTATAACACAGCAGCTTGGGGCCCTGCCCGGGGCCGGGGTGGCCATATTCCCAAGACTGATGATGAGCTACTACGGGACCTGGTGGAAGAACACCGGGCCAAACAGAGCCTGGATATTCTGGATCTCTTTGAAGGGGACCTACCCCCAGATCTTAAACCTCCCTCAGATCCCCTTCTCAAGCAAGACTTGAAAGAGCCAAAGGCAACCACAAGAGACCCAGAGGAGCCAAACCAAACAGCCCCCCTTGATTTGAACACCAAAGAGGTGACCCCTGGGGAGGCAGCTGGTTCAGGGCTTAAGGAAAGAGAGATAGATCCTCTCTGTGATGAATGCCGGTTGGTGAGACAAGATCCCTTGCCTCAGGAGCTGGTAATGTACCTTCATGCCCTACGTTATAAAGGACCTGGCTTTGAGTATTCTTCACCCATGCCTGCTTGGGCACAAGATGATTGGAAAGAAGACTAAGGGGTAGGGCCTCCCTGAATTGCCTTTTGTGTTGGAGGCAAGGCCACCATCCCTCACAGAACTAAGAACCCTCTTAGTGAGGGGAAGTAGACATTCTTTGTTGGCACTTGGGAACTAGAAAGGAGGAGTTTGGGGCTCTGAAAAAGCTTACTCTTTTTCAGAACCAAAAGGAACTTATATACCTCATTAGCCATCTTACCTCCAGCCAGAGTTTTGGCATCTCTTAATTCTGAAAATGGGCTTCCCAATGTCTCTTTTGGGGGTTGTTCTCTGAGCTTTCAGGTGCTGCTGCTTAGACCATATCCGGGGGCTGTACCTGGATCCCTTTGACCTTCCTTGCTTTGCAGGAAGAGGCTTTCTCCCTCCTACAGAAAATTTCTTTCCTATCCACTGTGATTTGGTTCCTGTTTCTCAAGGAATATGTAGTATAGCACCTAGATTTGTAAAATGCTTTTAGTCAGGCAGTAAATATTTTTAAGATGCATTTTGTTTTTTTACATTATGACCCCTTCCCAATTGTGTTGCTACCTCCCCTCAGCATCATAACTGCAAATGACAGATTATATAATAGCCCCCAGCCTCCACCTTCTCCACCAAGATGGGGGACTTATTTCTCAACTTCAGCCTTCAAGAACCAACACTGATCATTCTATTTGATATGAGTTCTGATGTCATTTACATTAATGTAACCTTTGCATCTGATGTTCTCTTAGTTCTGCTTTCTTTACATTGTTATCAGTAGGTCCCATGGGCTCTGAATTCCTTGTCATTCTTTATGGCACAATAATATTCCATAATCATCACAATTCATCTATTCTCCAATCATTAGATCTCTGCTCTTTTGTTTCAGTTTTTTGCTGCTATAAATTAGTATACATAGGACCTACGTTTCCAATAGTTTCCAATAGAATCATGTAGTCAAAGGGTATGAAGCCATATGACAAAAAGCAGAAAGTTCAAGAAATTGAGAGTCAGAGGACCCAAGTTCAATTCCCTCTACTGTGTGCTACTCTTATGATCTTGGATCCTTTATTGGGCCCAATATTTCTTCATCTGACATGTATAGGAGTTGGACTAGATGTGTACTAGGCTCTCTGTTTTAGTTCTAAATCTATGATACTGTGACTTTTCTCACATAATCCCAAATTGGTTTTCAGAATGGTTTTCCAGTTCACAGCTCCACCAACAGTGGATTGTTGGGTTTGTCTTCCCACAGCTCCTTTTGCACTAGTTGACCATAAATAAGTATTTATTTATTGAGTGTTAGTTTTGTGGGTGTGAAAAGAATGACATTTATGTCCCAGGGAGAAAGGTATTTGTGTGCAGAGTCTATGTATGTGGCACAAATTGGAATAGACTGGACTGCATGAATGAGGTAGGTGTTGGCTAAGTATTAGCATTTATTTTGATGCCTTAAGAATCCTTCATTTCATCAACTGTGGGCAGATTATATCTACTACTTTACTTGAGTCATCAGTGCTGAGTTGCATAGCAAAAAAAGTTCATCCTCCTAGGTGGTCAGCATCCTGGTGATAAGCCTCTTGGCATTTAGGTAAGGCAAGCATTTATTTACTTTCTTAGCATAGACTTTGGGTACCCAAGATTACTTTAGCACTGCAGTGAAGCATTCAACTAAAATTCAACAAGCACTAGGAGATTGCCACCTCTCTAGCTCAGGCCCTTAACATTTGTAGCCTGGTTCAGAGGTGATCAGACCACATGCAGCCGAAAGTACTCCCAAATGCAGCATGAATCACATTAAAGTGTGATTGGGAAATATTTAACAAAATAAAAATACAATAAAATATAGACAATGTTAATATGTGGATTTCTAAGTCAATATGCAGTTTGCCAGGTTAGGAACCCCTATTTCTACATGAATTTGACACTAATGAACTGACTGAGGAAATAGGTTTAATCATATGAACATATTGATTTATTAAGCAATGCATACTAATTGCCCAATGAATCAAGATCAGGCCTGGACCCCAAATGCAGGAGGGAGATAGACTTTTATACATAAAAAAATCAGATGAGACCAATTAATTAAAAGGAAACAATACAATGTTAGGTAATCTGATTTCTAATTGGAGGAAAGATTGGGGGTTTTCCAAGTTGGGAGGGGAAGAATGAACAGAAGTATCTCACTCCAAGTGTCTGTAAACAATCAAAGAAACATAGAAATAATGACTGATCAATCAGGATGGGGCCAGTTTCCAGATAAGACATCTGGGTTTGCTTGATAATAATACAGTTATTAAAAAATTCCTTGCATCAGTCTTAGAATCTGACTGCATTTCTGGTCAGCATAGCCCAAGTCCTTGATTAAGGACAGCTGATACAGGTGGTCCAGCTTCCCAGCCACATAGGGCGAGGTTCAAACAATGCAATAAGGTTTTCTCCTAACTCCCACAATTGAATAAACTTTTCTCATAGGACAGAATTTAGACTAAATAATTGGTAATTTTTTTTCCCTGTTACATGTAAAAACAATTTTTAACATTTAAAAAAAATTGAGTCCTAAATTCTCTTTCCTCCTTCCTTCCCCTCCCTTTGCTAAGACTGTAAGCAATCTGATACGGATTTTTTTGTGTACGATCATGTAAAACATTTTTCCATATTAATCTTTTTGTGGAAGAAAATTCAAACAAAAAGAAATGGAGAAAGTGAAATATAGTGTACTTTGGCTAGACCCATAATTGAATAGAAACTAAGCTAGCTCCAGAATTGAGTCACAAAATGGAGACTGTGGTTCACTCAATTCCCACAATTAACCACTTGCTGTCCTAATCCCCTCAATTTTCTTGAATTACTGACCTGGACTATTAATTAGACTATTTGATTTCTCTGCTTCCAACCTCTTCCTTTTCCAATCCATCCAAAATAATTTCCCTACATCATAGATCTGACTAGGGCATTTTCCTATTCAAAAGCTTTCCTGGCTCCTCAATTACCTCTGGCATAAAATGCAAACAGCCTTAGTATTTAAAGCTCTCCAAGATCTGGCTTCAACCCACATTTCTACCTTTATTTCATATTACTTCCCTTCACAAGCTATATTCTAGCCAAATCACAATGCCAGCTGTTCCCCAAACTCCTGCCTGCTTATATTGTAACCCATTCCCTATGTCTAGAAGTCATTGGAATGGCAAGGTGGCATCTTAATGCACAGAGTACTTGGCCTAGAGTCAGGAAAACGAGTTCAAATCCAGCCTCAGACATTTACTAACTCTGTGACCCTGGGCAAGTCACTTAACCCTGTTGGCCTCAGTTTTCTCATCTATCAAATGAGCTGGAGAAGGAAACAGCAAACCACTCCAGTATGTCTACCAAGAAAACCCCAAATTGGGTCAGGAAGAGTTGGATAAGACTGAAATGGGTGAACAGTAACAAAGAAATCACTACTTTATTTCTGCCTCTTTGAATCCCAATTCTCAAGGCATAACTTTGGAGCTAGTTACTCTGAAAAGCCATCACAGTCTGTGATGTTTGAAGCATGTAAGGTGATAGGGGTACAAAGACAAACAAAATAATGGAGATGAAATACAATGCATATACCATGCAAAAACAAAATGGGGCAGGGGAAGGGAGCACTAGCTAATGAGGGAAAGGTATCAAATAAACCTAATAGAATGTACCCAAACTGGGTCTCAAAGTTTTTTTAAACCATAGCTTCTGTCTTAGAATCAATATTGATTATTAATCCCAAGGCAGACAAATGATTAGGACTAGGTATTAGGGGTTAAGAGACTTGCCCAGGGTCATATAGCTGGAAGTATCTGAGGTCAGAGTTGAACGTAGGACCTCCTGTCTCTAGGCCTGTATCTCTATCCTCTGAACTACCTTGCTGCCTCAGAAGCTAGATTCTAAGAGGCAGTAGTCAAGGGAGTGAATTCCAGGCATAGAAGACAACTACACAAAGGCATAAAGGTAGGAGATGGAAATAGCACATATGAGAACACTTAAATTGAATGTGAAAATTCAGTGAGTGAAGCAGAATAATATGAAAATTAGAAAGTTAATCTAGAGTCAAATTATAGAAAGTTTAATTATTAAAGTAAGGAATTTTTATTTTATTCTAGAGTCAGTGGGGAGCCACTGAAGATTCTTGAGCAGAAGAGTGATATATGATCAAGTGTGTGCTATTACAAAGATTATTTTGGCAATTGTGTGGAAATTAATTTGGAAAAGAGAATTTGGAAGCAAGTGGACCAATGAAGAAGCAAAAGCCTGCTGGTGGATATTCATACCTCAAGGCTTTCTCCCCTCCAGTTCATTTTCCATTTAGCCATTAAAGTGATTTTCCTAAAGAGCAAATCCAATCATATCACATCCCTACTTGATAAACTCCAGGTGCTTTCAGAGTCAAATACAGAATCCTCTTCTTGGTGTTTGCATGTTGTCCCTTCCATTGTATTGTAAGCTCCTTGAAGGTAGGGACTGACTTTTGCCTCTTTGTATTTCCAGCACTTAGCACACTGCCTGCTACACAGTAGGCACTTTTAAAATGTAGATTGATTGAGGCATTTGAAGTAATCCAAGTGAGGTGTTGAAGGCTTAAAGTAAGAGTTAGTTGGGAGCAGAACCACCCCACTGATCTCCACATTCCTGGGACTCTCTCCTTCAAATTACTATTACAATTTCTTATTTGTGTAGCCTTTCTGCCCTCTTGTTAGAATGTAAGCTTGATGGTAGGAAATGTTTTACTTTTGTTTTTGTTTGTGCCTAGTATGTCCCTGTTGCATATGCTATCCACTTGGATTGGCATCCAGTACAACAGGCATTTATTAAGCACCTTTTGGGTACAAACCCTTGTGCTAAGTGACAAAAATAAAAATTTGTTCCTGACCCAAAGTTTAATTCAACTGCAAGGATATATGCATCTGTATGACCAGTGGCTCCAAGAAGCTGTAGCATTCAAAGTGACTACCTCCTGGTACCCATCTCAGCAGATAGGCTAAACCAGCTGGAGGGTAAGGGACAGGCCTCAGACCTGTTGGTGAATTAGAGGAGCTGCCTACCCCAAGCTTCTGAAGACTTCCCCTGGGGGAATGCATAGATCTGAAGCAGGCCCTGTGCAGCACTTAGAGCTTGGTCAGATATGGAAGACACCAAGGTCTTCCACTGCATCCCAGACCACCACTGGTCATCCTGACTTGCCACTAGACTTTGGTGGCTCTGGAAGAGGGTGTGAGGCTTACAACTTTGTGCAACTCTGCTTCACTAAAATCCAGTGTATACAGAAGTTAAGACATCACCCTTTGATGTCATTGGTCCTCTGAAAACAACGGACAAACAGTAATCAGCCTGACCTCAGTAACTCCTCTGAGCTTCAATTTCTTCATCTGTAAAATGGATTGGATTAGATAGCCTCTCATGTCCCTTCCAACTTTCAATCTGTTGACTTATCTATATAGATAATACAGAGAATCATGGAATTTAGAGCTGGGAGGGACTTTCAAGATCATCTTATAAACCACTTCACTCATTTAGAGATGCAGAAACTGAGGTCAGGAGAGACTATTTAAGTAGGAAATCCTAACAGCATCTCAGAACAATCTTTCTTGGGATGTAGTACACATGCTAAATCTTGAAGGAAGCCAGGTGGAGGTAAGGGGAGATGATGACTTTTGAAATTTTTTTGCAAAGACATTGAAGTGGGTGTAGGACTGCTGAGTTCAGGGAACAGCAGGAAAGCCCATTTGGCTTGTGTAAAGTACATGAAGGAATAAGGCTGGCAAGGTAACTTGGAGGTGGATTATGAAGGGGCTTTCAATGCCAACCTGAAGAGTTTATATTTTTTCCAAGAGGAAATTGGGAGCCATTGAAGATTTAGTAAGAGAGGGACATATCCCCATTTGTGCTTTAGAAACACAGCCAAATCAAGGGTGGAATAGCAAGGGAGAGGTCCTGGAAACCAGGCATCTAAGAGGCTGTTCTGATAATCCAAAATGGATATGGCAAGGGCCTGGATTAGAGGTCATGGCCATGTGAATAGAAAGAGAGACAAGGCATTTTGGAGGTAAAATTGAAAGAACTTGGCAACTGGTTGTACATGGAGGATGAGATGAAGTGAAGTACACAGAAGAGTTGCAGACTTTGGGGGAATTAGGAAACCCTTGTATAGGTGATAGCACCTAAACTGAATCTTGAAGAAAACATGGGATTCCAAAAAGTTGAGGTCAGGAGAATAGGAACGTTTGAGAAGAAAACATTTTTAGCCATTGAGATAGGGATCCCTTATATTCCTTTTCATGGAGACACAGATTTCTTTAAATACCAAATAAAGTGTATGTTTCCATAGGCAAAGTAGAACAGAGAAAGAAGTAAACATGATGAAGGAATGACAAAGGAACAAAGTACCCTGAAGAAAATGAAGTTATCGCACTGAATCTTGACAAAGGCAAAAGATTTAGTAAAACCAAGAGATCATTGCAGAAGCAATTCTCTTGTCATGAAACTTCATGAGTTAACCAAGGCCTAGCTTTCTAAATTAATTTTGGGGATGATTTCAAATTCTTAAAAATCTATTCATTGGCCAGAAGGACTAAATTTGCAATTGACAATTGGTCTAGTCTACAGGTGTTCTCATTAGTATTCCTAATTAGCGTCTCAGACATCCTTGGAGCTAGCATAGACAAAGGCACACCTGGCCTAGGTGCAAAAGGCCATCTCCCCCCTCAACTAGTTATTTCCTGTCTTGTAACCTTAAACTGTATGAACTTTACCAGTAATGAGAATTTAGCAATTCTGTGTTTTATCAGGACTTTTGTATCACAAAAATATTCCTTTGAAATTGACTGGCTGTATTGTTTCCCCTGGCTGCTACTAATATCTGCCAGGAGTTCAATGGGTAATGATTTTTCCTAATAAAATAACTCAAGCTGGACCGCCAGTGTGAACACTCTTCCCAACCTTCATTCTGGCTCCTTGTCTTTCTGTAATTTCTACTGCTTCATGTCAGTTGCTCCTCCCCAGTCAAAAAACCCTATCTAGGCCTGATTAAGCTGGCGGTGGCACATGAAACCATCAATCTTTCAAGGACTATTTGCTTTTCCTTTAAGTACTGTAGTATACAATAATTTCAACATGTAACTTGAAACTATCCTATTTGTGTCCTTCAGGTCTTCCTTCTACTTGTTTCCTTTTGTGATAGCCATCTTTTTACTAAGATCTGAACCTCTAGCGTTGTATGTGTACTGATTCCTGTATGTGACAAAATTGGCCATCAACCAAAGCCTAGTGCTTTCAAGGATGAAAAATAAAAGATGTCAGTATGAATCCCTGGCCTTTTCGCTTACATCTTAGCTATTAAATCTTATATTCTCCTCTTATTCTTGGTTTATATTTCCTTCCTAACAATTCATTTCAATTCGACATGCATTTATTAAGTGACTTCTCTGTGCCAGGCACTATGGTAGACTTCAGACAAAAACCAAAACAAACAAAAAATATTTCTACCCTCAAAAAGCTAATGCTCTGCTTTTTCATTCTTCTCCTGTTGAGCACTTATCAGATAGATATTAAAAGCATACACAGGAGTGCCTACATGACTCAGTGGAAAGAGAACCAGGCCTGGAGATTGGAGATCTTGGTTTCAAATCTGACCTCAGATCTGCCTGGGCAAATCACTTAACCTCTTTTGCCTGGTCCTTAGCACTCTTGTGCATTGGAACTAGTACTTAGTATTGATTCTAAGGCAGAAAGTAAAAGTTAAAAAAAAAAAAAAGCATACAGAAAAAAGGGCAGCTAGGTGTCTCAGTGGATAGAAAACCAGGCCTGGAATTGGGAGGCCTTGGGTTCAAATGTGGCCTTAGACACTTCCTAGCTGTGTGACCCTCGACACGTCACTTAAACCCAATTGCCTAGCCCTTATCACTTTTCTGACTTAGAATTGGTATTTCTATCAATTCCAAGACAAAAGGTAAGGGTTTTAAAAAAAAGCAACAACATACAGAATATCTAAAATAGCCCCTGAGCTCATGGAGTTTACCGTCCTTAAGACAGAGACAGAACCCATATATTTAAGAAGAACTATAAAATGTTAGAGGTAGAAGAGACTGAGACTATTTGAGTAAAATCTATCATTCCCACCCCTATTTTGCACCTGAGAAAGTGAGACCTAGAAAGGACAATCAAGTGATCAATGGCAATGGTTAGCTTTAGTCAGACCACTTGAGTCAAAGCCTATTCCACTGGAATATTATTCTGTTCTCAAGGAAGATCTGGATGAATATGAGTCATTTTGGGTCCCAAACACCATGAGGAAATCAGGCTGATTGCAGAATTGGATTTAATCTCAGTTGGAAGGGAGAGAAGTGATTTTTTTTGGTTGTTGGTTCTTGTTTTATTTGAGCCTACTGTAACTTTTGACCCTTTGCATAAATAGGTGCAAATTGAGTAAATGTAAAGCCTTACAGTTGGATTCTAAAAATCAAACTCAGAAGTACAAAATTGGGAAAGCATGGTTCCAGGTTGAGAAAAAAAATCTGAAGATTTTAGATGGCCCAGTAGATAGTTCATTGTGCCCAAAGTTATGATGATGAGGTCAAGTATGGCATCACTCACTTAACTAGCTGTGTGACCCTGGGCAAATCACTTAACCTTTGCCTCAGTTTCCTTAACTATAAAATGGGATTCACCATAGCACCTATCTCACAGGGTTGTCATAAGACTTAAATGAGATATCAAATGAGATCGGTCATCCCAATTCATAATCTCAGGGCTATCTTTGTCTCTTCATTCTCTTTAACCTAATTTGGATTTAAAAATTAATATGCAAAATACTAAATATTATGTTTACACATTTTTATTAATAATAAACTAACAAAAAAGACTTAACTAAAAGGTTACTAACCAGCCCACTCCAAGGACCAAAGAGAAAGAATGAGGCGGAGCCTCAGAACTTATACAAATGTGACCACACAAATTTAAACAAAAGGAAAAGCATTATAGGTAATACAGAAAGGAATTCTGGGCAATGCAATCTTTAGGGGTTCAAGATTTTCCAACTATACATTACCCCCTGTGATCCTATTTGGTAGACCAATCTCCCCAAAAGGATCATGAAAACCTAATCAACTTAGAAATTTCAATAATTTGTAATTAAAAGGAAAAGAGAACAAAATCAATGATTTGCTACATTAACAAAAGGCTAATTTGGGGGCAGTCCCCTTTGGTATAAAAGTATACATTCAAAACAAATGCTTTCAACCCCCCATAGTTCAAATTCACATCCCAAAGTTCAATCTGAATCTTCTTAATGCAATGTGTGGTCTCTGCAGATATTTTCATGCCCCTTCTCCAAACAGGTTCGTCTTCTGGATTCTGGGAGGTAGTAAGTTTCTTATCCTAAAATTTCCTAAATTCAATTAAAAGTTCACAACAATAACAAAGTACCCCCTGAAGTGGATAATAAAAAACAGGGATCACTCAGGGATATGTGGTTGAGTTATAAGGTATATGAATCATTGCAAAAGATATAAAAAACATAAAAAAATCCAAATAAAAGAGAAAAAATATCTTGTGGATGAAATAGAAAATGCCAAAGTCTTATGTCTAAAAAAATCTAAGTAAAGGAAAAATAAAACTATAACAGGTCCTTGAATCAGGACTTAATTAAAATGATTTAAGTAATTATGCACTTACCCAATCAGTAGCCAGGACTACAGAAAGTTTGCCATACTATGAAATACAGAAAAGGGACTAGATTATAGGAGCAAATAGAAGCCAGGATGGCAGCTAAAAAGGTGCTTGTTAGAATGTGGTTCAGAGGAAGTCCTGCGTCTTTATATATGTTAAGCTTAGCAACTTGAACTCCAAACAAGTTCAAGTTCTCTTGTCTTGGCTCAAAATTACATCAATCCCCCTGGATTAGTTGGTCTATTTGACTTTGTGCTCGATAGGTACTCTGCAGGTTAGCTTTGTGCTTCTTTGGCACTGTGAAATGGCTTTTTAAATATTCTCTTCTTCTGGAATCAGACAGAATCATTAAGCAGAGTCCCATAATTATTTAAATAATCAAAGACATTCTATAGTTTAAAGCTTTTGGGGTATGCATTAATATTAGAACAAATGTACTTTAAACTTATATTACTGCAAAATAAAAAAAAGAATTATATTAATTATATGTACTTCAAAGTACTTAAATACTATATTGCAAATATAAGAAAGAAAAAAACAATAATAAAAATGTTTTAAAAATCAAAAATATATATCTTAGAATCAGTGACACACTGTTTCAGCCAAGGAGAGGTAAAATACAAAAATTCCTCATCAAAAAATGAGATCCATTTCCTTTTTAAACTTGGCCATGATCCACTGTGTGAGTGAAAACAATTTTTGCAAAATAGCAGATATATAAAAACAAAACAGTAGTAGAGTAGATAATACACATTCAAATAAAGTACCAAATTCCCAAAATTCACAATAGCCTAGTTAATAACAATAGCAAACAAATCCATTATTATATAGGATTCACATGAGTTTATATATAGCCACTTACTGTGTGATATTTTAAAAATCTATGAACTGATGTATACTTATCACAAATTCAACAGATAGAGCAAATCTTTTAACCTTGGCAACTGCTGATGAAAACCTATTTGGGAGTCTAAAACATCACCAAGAATTTAAATCCTTCTGGTGGAAGTAAATTAAACTAAAGAGTTAAAATATCATGCATGCAGGAGCTCTTTTTGGCTTCCTGTTTTATATATAAAAAGTTTTGAAAGGAACTTCTATTTGGTTCTCTACCTTTTAATACAGCATTCTTTATAATATGTATGATTTATTTATATATATAGATACATATGCATGTATATATATACATATATGTATATATATAAATATCATCCATTCAAAAGGTACTAGGTATCTAAGTCATTTCTAAAAACCCCTTATAAAATTTACAAATTAAATTCTTAAGTCATTATATTTTTCAAGGTCGTATACAGCATCATGTGACCTCGATAGTTGAGATGACAAATCCAGGATACATAAGACTTATGGACTTTTTACAATGATATGTTGTTCAGCAAAATCATAGGGAAATGGTACAGATAAAGAATCATATGATAGAATAGATATTAATTAGATTACTACAGATAAATTAAAAAATAATTTAAAACTTAAAGAAATCAGCACTGAGCATAATACGGAGGAATCTCAAATTGGATGTATTGTAAAGGCTAGCCAAATGGCAAGGGAGTGCAGGGAGATAAATTTCTCCACTGAATCTTAAGATTAGTCAAGCTCTCAACTGCAAGGTATTCAATCAGCACAAAACCCCCCCTGGAAAAGAATTAAGCAGATCCAACCTGCACTTTGTAACTTTAGCAACTCAAATTGATGTTTCAGAGTTTCAAGCTTGCTTTGAAACAGCATTATTCCTGAACAGGCTGAATGGAGTTTGTTTATAGAGTAAACAAAAAGAAGCAAAATTTCTAGAGGGAGAACAATAGAGTATTTGCATATGAGAGAACTGGCTTCTCTTGGTCAGAAGTCCAAAAGACAAAGATAAAATCCCAAAAATTTCTACTTCAAATCCACTGATTGGTCTCTCTGTCCTCAAAAGAAAAATTGCAGAGAAGTCCCCTTCCTGTGGAAAAAAAAATCCCGAGTTGCAAGTTTCTCTCAGCCAGGTGTCCAGGATCAGCTTAAGGCTTTGGCTTAAAAAATGGCTAGAAGGAGGTGTGGAAAACCCACATGGGCTGGGGGAAGGAATTGGAGTGGAAAGATTTTTATACCTCACCTTCTTGGAAGAAAAAAAAAGCAGCTCAGATTGGTAGACTCTCAGGCTGGATGGGGAATAGTGAGGATTGAAGCAGCAGCAGCTAAAGTAAGTGGGCAATGGCACTGGGAGACAGGCCTCAGGGCTGGCAGAAAGCAGATGGGTGGGCATGGCTGGAGAAAAAACTTACTAACTTAACTGAAAATCTATCTTAAAAAAATATTTGAGAATTCAGACCCTTCGTGGTCACCATAACGTGAACTTTTAAATTAATATGTGAAATACTAAATATTATATTTGTAAATTTTTGTTAGTAGCAAACTAACAAAAGAGACTAACTAAAAGGTTACTAACCAGCCTACTCCCAGGACCAAAGAGAAAGAACAAAGTGGAACTTCAGAAATTATACAAACATGACCACGCAAATGTAAACAAAAGGAAAAGCATTGTAGGTAATACAGAAAGGAATTCTGAGTAATACAGTGTTTAAGGGTTCAAGATTTTCCAATTATACACTACCATGCTTAATACAATGCCTGGCAAATAGTAGAAACTGTATTACTTTCCCTACCATATGAGTTAGTAGTGATCAAAAGAGCTAACGTGATTTTAGATTGTATTAAAAGAAGCATAAGTTTCAGGAATAGGGATGTGAGAATCTCTTTTACTCTATCCTGTTCAGACATCATTTGGAATATTGTGTTTGGTTCTAGGTGCAACACTTTAAGAAGGATATTGATACAGTGAAACTTTTCAAAGCAAGAAACCAGGATGGTGAAGAGCCTTAGATTCATGTCATCTAAGCATCTTTGGAAGGAACAGAATGTTTAGACAAGAGAAATTTTCAGAGAATGTGTTGTCTGTGTTCAAGGATTGTTATATAAACTTGTTCTATTTGGCTCCTGAAGAAAGAGCTAGAAATATGGGGTAGAAATGGCAGAGAAATGTAGCAATCCAGGTATACATTAATTGTGATATTATTTTAAGAGTGCTCAAAAACCGACTCTTGTATTGCTTATGATTGATTTCTGTAACCTTGAGTTAAATTGAACCTCAACCTTGCCAAATTCCTAGCCCTTCCCTAAGGCTACACCCCCCCCCCCAAGACTGTTCAGTTTTCTCAGTCTCCTTTTTTTACTTACAAAAATCAATTAAGATATGTATCAAACAAACTCAGCCACCTTAGGCCATATTGAATTTATGACACCTTAGGCCATATCGAACTCCTAATCTGGGTATTGTCTTAGTATCCATCAGTTTGTATCTCCTGATGGTTACCTCATAATGTTAATGTGTCAGACCACTTGGCTCTCCCCTTCCCCACTATACTGTTGTAACCCCAATAAAAGTAGCTATATGGCAGTTGAGTATGAAGCTCTTGCCCACCAGAGCTTACTCGATGTCTGACTACCTTATGCCAGAACTTTCTTTTTCTGTATGTCTTTATTCTCGCCTTATGTTCTCTTTCCATTAGTCTTTAACCCGTAACCCATTTTCACTCAGTCCTTGGTTCCCCTTTCTGAGTGTCCTACCCACTAGGAATCTTCTTGGAGCTGCTGGATGGCTTCAAGAAGCAAACTTAAGATTGTTGTCAAGAAGAACCTCCTAACAATTAAAACTACCCAAAAGTGGAATGAGATTTCTTTGAAGGTGAGGGGTTCCCTCTCATTGGGGAACTTTGGGCATAGACAAGATGACCAATTATTAGTTGTAGTGTGAGTTGGATTAAGTGACATCCAAAGTCCTTTAAAAATCTAAATTCCGTGACCTTTCTCAAGCCTCCTCTGGCTTCCATGGTCGTCTTCTCCTTATAATAAGGTTCTCCTTATTTGTCTGACCACTCCTCTGTCTTCTTTAGTGGATCTATGCCATCATGCTCCCATCCACTAAGCTTGAGAATTTTCCCAGGAACTAGATCCCTTATGGCTCCACAACCTTCTCCAATAAACTCACCAATTTCTATGGATTCGATGATACTGTCCAAATCTATACATTGAATCACTTGTAAAGCTGAGGCCCACATCACCTGCTATCCCTGGACATCTCTACCTGAATGTTCCAAAGGTTTTTCAAACTCAATATGTCCAAAATGGAAATCATTACATTTTCCTTGAAACCATGTAGCACCACCATCTTTCTAATCACCCAAGTTCATAGACTCAGGGTCATCTTTGTCTCTTTGCTTTCTTTTAATCTACCATGTTGGAAATATGTATTAGATGATAACACATGTATAAGCTATATCTTAATACCTGTTGTCTTGGGGAGGGGGAAGAGATGAGGGGGAGGGAGATAACACATTGCAAAATATCATGAAATGGTTATTAAAAATTATATTGATGTAAAAATTTTTAATTTTAAATAAAAAAACTACCACATCAAATGAAAGTTGCCAAATCTTATTGATTCTTACTCCACAATGTTGTACCAATCTCATTGTCCTTCACACCAACTAATTAGTTCTTGTCCTCTTGTCTTCTGTTCTTATCTCTTTCTCTAGTCTCCCTGATTGATCTCATCTATTCTTGGGGTTAATAAAACTATTTTATCTCCTGGATGTATCTGTCCTCTTGTGTAAATGAAATTAACTCTAGCCCATTCATAGTCAAAAATCTACTTACCCTAGGCATCTAGATTATATCATCCCCACCTCCCTCAGGGGAAGTGGAGATAATTTAATCACATGTGACAATCTAGATTATATCATCCCCACCTCCCTCAAAAGGGGAGTGGAGATAAGTTAACCACACTTGACAATAAGTATCAAATCAAGAACAAGGGACTGCCCTTTGGGCAGTCCAAATCAGTGTAGAGGCTGCCATTGGTCCACTTGAATTAGAGGTAGCCCACAGGAAATGACGAGAGACGCTATCTCTTTAAATATGTGGGTTACAACCTGGTAAAGTTAGTTCAGGAGTTTAGGAGTTCAGGAGTTCTGGCTTTGGACTTGGTGCTGAAAGTGCTCTGCTGAGACCTCAGAATGCTTCTACTCTGAATTGTCACGTGGGTAAGTTAGGCTGACTTCCTTGGCCTACCTTGGCGTTTCCAAACTCTGCCTTAAGTAGGCTTATAACCTCTGATTTCTAAAGTCTTGGGGCTTGTAACCTAGTTTAATTAGTCTTTTAAGCTTCTCTCTCCGTCCAGGCCTCTCTGGACCAGCCTCTCCCTCTCTCTATTTACCTACCTTTTACCTTCCTAGTTGTAAATAAACTACCTTAAACTGGATGCTGACTTGGGTCTATTTTAATTATGGAATCAATCTGAATTGTTGATTCCTGGCGGCCACATTTTAAATATATATTTATAAAATACCTAAAATCTCCCTCTTACACTCTGTTTAATCAGTTTTGTGGAAGGAAGGAGTTTCTATTTGTTCTATTCATGCTCAACATAATTTTGTAGTGGAAAAGCAGTGCTAGTTTAAAAATAATGTGGGATCCAGTAGAGTCTCTACCCTTTATTAGTTCTGTGATATTGTACAAGACAAATTGTCTCTGAGCCTCAGTCATCTCACTTATAAAGTAAGACTTCAAATTCAATGAACATTTATTGTCAATTGTAGACAAGATACTATAAATACAAATATTGATATGAACCAGGCTCATTGTCAGGTACCAACTAGGTGGTAAAGTAGATGGATCTGGAATCAGAAAGACCTGAGTTCAAATGTGACCTTAGATACTTACTAGTTATGTAACTCTAGGCATTTCACAATAACAGATTAATAATATTTGAACTTCATTTTTCCTTAATACATTTAATTTTTACATTTTTATCCCAATTCTAGTTTACTCAAATAACCTTTTAGGTATGGTCAGATAATCAACACAGTAGGCATTATTTGACTAAAATTTAATATCTTTAAGTTTAGTTTTAAGTTGCCACAATAGATGTTAATTTTTGCTTTTTGTATTATATTTTGGAATAAGGATAACTATTTAAATTGAATCAAATTTTTGTATAGAATGTATCATCATTTTTAAACTTTGAAATTTAATAAAATGATAATTGGAAATTTTTGAAAATTTCTAAACAATTTTTTTCTTTGTATTAACTTTTTTCTCTATATGTCTTTCATTTTCACAAGTGATCCTAAAATGTTTAGTTTAAACCAATTTTTTAATTTAAACCAATTTTTTAATTTAAACCAATTATTTTTGATGTTTTACATTTTTTTTACCATTTATTAGTAATAGCTACAGTTTCTCCTTTTTTATTTTAAATTTGTATCCCAATTATGAATTAGGGAAACTTGCATTTTTGAACAACATTGTAGATGTTATAACGTTGATATTAACTATTCATTCATTTTGCACTTAACAGAGCTTGAGTTGGCCTCAGTTTCCTCATCTATAAAATGAACAGGAGGAGGAAATGGCAAACCACTTCAACATCTTGGTCATAAAATTCCCAAATGGGTTAGGAAGAGACAAACACAAATGAACAATAATAACAATTATTCCTAAGCTTGAATCCTACAGGGGAAAAGACAAATAGACACACATACACATACACACATGTTATGATCTAAGAGAAAGAGGGAGAGAAAGGCAAAGGGAAGGAAAAAGAACAAGAACAAAAAAAGTGTGATGAAAAACCAGAGGTAGAAATCACTTCATTTGGAAGGAACCCAGGGAAGATCTGAATTTTTGCTGCAGAATATCTTCTGGCTACCTAGTTCCCAGAGCCAAGCATCCCTGTTCTCAAAGCTAAGCTTCTATTGGGGGTAGACCACCCCCACTAGGGAAATTGAAGAAATAGTAAATGGAGCCTGAAGAAAGCAGATTGACACACACTCCATCCTGAAGCAATGGTGGGGCTGATTCGATCATAATTCATCATCTAGAGCTGGAGGAGGGGAAAAAAAGAGAAGTACACAGGAAGGTATTTATCTAGGAGGCTGAGGATAAAGGAAAGGAAGGAGTGAGATATGGCTTGAGCTTTTAGTTAATTAATCAACAAGCATTTATTAAGCCAAGAAAATCCCAAATGAAGTCACAAAGAGTCGGACACAACTGAAAATGACTAAACCACAGAAATGTTCCAGGCACTGTGCCAGGTCCCAAGGATATAAATACGAAAATAAAACAGAACTTGCCCTCAAGGTACTTCCATTCTACCAGAGACATTTACACAAATAAATATTTTTGTGCATGATCAGATCAGTCCAATAAATCCAATAAATCCAACATCCCAAATTATGAGCAATTCAGGAAATGATACTATTTTTGTCTGAATTGCATAGGCATTTGAGGAGAAAACATCTTGTTTCCTGCCCTTTGCAGTTCAGTTGGGTCTGAGTCTCTGTGAACCATGGACTTTGTTCATAGGGTTTTCTTGGAAAAGACACTGAGAGGGTTTGCCATTTCCTTCTCCAGTGTGCCCCCTTTTTACAGATGAGGAACTGAGGCAAAGAGGGGTCAAGTGACTGGCCTAGGGTTATATAGCTAGGAAGTATCTGAGGCCAGATTTGAATCTAGGTTTTCCTGACTCTAAGCCCAGTGCTCTATCTACTGTAACACCTACCTACCCTTTATATCCTACAGTTCCTTCTTGTGGATTGAGAGGGAGCTGGGAACTCGATTTTATCAGAGAGGTCTCCCAGATCAACCATTACTATACATATACTATTCTCATTTAGCTGCAAAAGCAAAGGCAGGATAGACGAGAGAGAACAAAAAGAAGTACAGTAGGGTTATTTAATCCTATTAGATTGTGAGCTCCTTGAGGGCAGGGACTATCTTTTACATCTTTTTTTTTTAGTGGCTGGAGCTTAGCACAAAGCCTGGCATATAGTAGGCACTTAATAAATGACCAGCTAGTTGGAATGTATGCCATAGATTTAGAGCTGAAAGGACCGCATATAGTCTAACTCTCATTTTACAGATGTGGAAACTGAGGCCAAAGAGTATTAAGGGTCACACACTAAACCTAAGGTCACACAGGCAATGACAGAGCTAGGATTCAAATCTCAGTCCCCTTGTTCTAAATACTGTTTTCTTTCCTGTGAAAGGGGAAATATTCTAGTATGAAATTATGCTAGATGGTGCAAAAAAAATGTGTACTACCTATCTCATAGCATATAATTTGTTAGAAAATCTTAAAGAGCTAAAAATTATAATTTATTATCATTTCTAAGTCTGCATGCATTTGGTCCTAGAGGGACATGACTGCTCTCATACTAGACATCAGGAGGAGAAATGATGTTTCTCCACAGATGCTAATGACAGTCGGAATGCAAGATTGCTTTTCAGTAGGGATGAGGGAGGACTGTTGACTTGCAACTGATGAGCTTCTTGCCCTCCCTATTTCCTTCTCTCTATGCAGGCTGAAGTGCCTGATTTCTTGTAATCAATAGCATCCTGTCCCCTGGAAAGAAAGTCCCTGAGTTTCTGAGATGTAGCTTTCTACCTCCTGGTTATAGCTGGGGTTGCTCCTGTTGTTTCTATCTTGTTAATTATCTCCATATATGGAGTGCTTTGTAAAATTTATGGAGCTGTCCTCATAACCATTCCACTAGGATAAGAATTATCCCTATTTTACAGACTGTGGACCCCAAAAGCTCAGAGAGGTTAATCAACTGGACTATGGTCACAGTACCAGAAAGTACCAAGACAGAAGTCAGATTATATGATCATGACCTTAGAGCTGGAAGTGACTTCTAAGCTTAAAGGTCATAGAGTTTAATCCTATCATACAGATGAGGAAAGAGAGGCACAAAACAATTAAAGGATTTTCCCAGGGTTACATTGCTAATACTTTTGGTATTTGAACTCAGGTTTCCCAATTGCAAGTAAATGAGTTATTTTTTCTCTGAGGTTTCACTACTTTTACTAACATTGTTTCCACTTGTTGCAATGAGAAGGACAAAAAGTATGTTAGTGGCTGGCCACTTATTCTAGTTTGTACTGTCAAATTGGAACTGAGAAGTGATCCTGAAAGTGCCTAAAATATGAAGCCCCACCATTATTTGCTAGCCCCCAAGAGCTGACCTAGGTCTAGAATATGATCTCATTGACAATAATGAAGATATTTTCTATGTGTTACTTAGTTTATTCTCTGTAAGAAAAAAGGGAGAGGGTTGGAAAAGGGAGAAAACTACAGATGTTCTCATTTCTAGATGAACCTCTCCACCTTTTCTTTCCCAGGGAGCTAAGGAGCATTCTAGAACTGTCATTATTTGCTTATTTTGTTCAACAAACATTTATTGAGCACATGCTATGTATATGACACTACTAATAGGAAAAAGGTGAGACAAACTGATTGTTAAAGTTAAAGTTGGGCAAGTTATCCCTAATGCAGGATAAATTGTATTCTCTGCCTGTCTGTCTCTCTCTGTCTCTGTTTTTACCGAGATGAGGCAAAACTGCAACCTGATGTAAATGGAAGGCTAAATTGTCTTTAAAAAAAAAATCTTTTTGTGTTTAAGTTATCGCAAGTGTATTTTTTTAAAAAATCGAAAGGAAGCAAAATTGCTACCGATGTGGAGGGAAGGCCAAATGATATTATTTGCTCTTTTATTGTTAAGGGTTTTGCAAATATCTTTTTTTTTACTGAAACGAGGCAAAACTGCAGGAGTTGTTGGATGAGAAGCTAAATTTTTTCCTTCGATGTTAAAGGTTCCACAATATCTCTTTTATTGAGACTTGAGGCAAAACTGCAAGCGATGAGAATGAGAGGATAAATTGTCTTTTTCCTTCTGTGATGGAGAAACTGCACATATCTTTATGAAAAACTTGAGGCAAAACTGTTCTCGACGAGGATGGGATTCGAACCCACGCGTGCAGAGCACAATGGATTAGCAGTCCATCGCCTTAACCACTCGGCCACCTCGTCACAGGAGTCTACCGCTTCCTGGCAGCTATAGGGAATATAACCATCTGGGCCGTGACGCAATGCTGCGGAAGTCGCCATTCTGTACGAATACAATGATCTTTGATACTTCGTTATAGCAAGCAAGCGCCCAGGTTAAAAAAAAAAAAACTAACTAAAGAAAGTGGCCGCCGCCATGCTGTACGGACTGCTCTACAAAGGAAAGAATGCTCCCTGGATATTCAGAATGGACGCAAAGAGAAAAAGACCGAGAGGGAAAGGTAAGGGAGAATGACAAAACGGACCCGCCCTAACCAAAACGAGGCCGGCGCTAGGACAAGAGGTTGGGCCCGATGCCGAGCGGGAGAGGGGGAAGAGGGGCGGGCGAAGGGGGGGAGGAGCCAAAGTCCCGTAGCTTCTTAGGCGCGCAGGCACGACATGTGCGCCTGCGCGGCGCGAGGCGGTTAGATTTGAACGGTCGCGCTGAGGCGGCGGAGATTGTATGGCGGCACCGAGCATTCCCCGAAGCCGCGCCCCCCCTCGAGCGGCTTGACCCTCCCCCGCGGCCCCAGAGGAAGAGCAGATCTACAGGTGGGCCCCAGAGGGTCGGGGAAAGGGTCTCTGAGGCCCCGGCTGCTTGAAGGGTTTCCAGGTCTTGCCCAAGTGCCCCTTCCTGAGGGGGAGCGCCGAGGGCGCCGCCGCTCCCTCAGTCGCCGCCTCCTTTCAGGTAGGCCCCAGTCAGGCTCTTCCGGAAGCCCTCGAGCCCGGGCGGGAGCTGGAGAGCTGAGAAGGGCTCTTGAGGATAACCCGAACTAACTCCCATCTCTCCACCCCGATGGAGGAACGGGACGCTAGCTTTGACAGAAATCTCCATAAACGAGAATTGGCTGTCATTGACGCCTACCTCCACTCCCAGAGCAGTAGACGTTGTATTTAACTATTTTGTATACGTATTGACGTAATCACTTTATATTGTTTCCATGCTGGTGCCTGGGTGCTACTTGTAGCCCCAGCACTTAGCATAGTGTCTTGCCGCCCCCACCTTCTCTCTCCCCCATAATAGGTACTGATTTGGAAATTAAGTACCATAATGCTGCACTAGACTTGGTGGAAATTGGTATTTCCAGTTTATTGCTTCTTTTAACTGACAGTCAGAAGGTCAGCTTTAAAAGCATGTTGGTGACTATGAGAAATAATATAATATGAGAAATGCAGATTCTTTATTTTGTTTATTCTAACACAGTTAAGAGGGTAGTAGTAGTTGTACCACAATATAACTTGGACTTTAGTAATATTAATACTGTACTTTGTGATAATCCTATCAAATTAAAAAGATGTAGTTTGAGGACTATACTTCCATTAGATATGCACAACTGACAGAAGTGGTGTCCCAAAAGAGTTTGATACAAAATTCATGTTATATATTGTTGTTTGTCAGTTTTATCGGTAATTAAATTTATAACATGCACATTGACTACAGAGAACAAATAGATCAGAATTGAAAGCATCTTGGAAAACAGGAATAAAATGTTAAAATTACCTCTGAGTATAGATTTACATGAAGAGACATTGCGTGGCATAGTGAATGGAATGGTCTTGACCTGGATTGATGTACTGCCTCAGGCACAGCTCTGTGACCTTGAGTAAATCTCTTAACCTCTCATGATAACTTCCAAAGATTCTAAGTTGAAGAGCAGGATAGAGTCTGCTGTGGTAGTTTGCTTACCAGGAAGGAGTTTCCTATATCAATGAAAAATGCCTGCTGTTTACAAGTATGTGTCTGTTGTGTTCACATGACCTATTAGATATGTTGTTCACTCTTCACAGTTCTCTCCTCTTTTTTACCTCATTATTTTAAAGACAATATTCAAAAGACATGACTTGAGCAACCAAGCTTGTAGTTTGCATACCAGATGCCATGAAAAGTTACAACACGATGTTTCTGTCAGCAAAGACAGTAGATATTTTGTTCTAAGATGTTTGTGTTGTGTGCGTGCATGTGTGTGTGTGTGTTTCTGTGTGTGTCTGTGAGAGAGAAGGACAAAAGAGGTTGTTTAGTCATGATAGTAATGAAGAATCATGAGATTATATTGTGTTAATTTGATATGGATGGGGGAGATCAATGACACTGGCAGATCAGCAAGAAAAAGGTTTAGAGGTCACAACTAGGTGTTCTGACAGACTGTCTTGGATATTTCATAAATTTGTCACTCCTTATTGATGTCCCATTGTAGGTGGAGTAGGATTTTCAGAGTATTTGAGGGGCGGGGCTTAGTTTTTATTTTTTATAAACCAGTCACAACTGTTGGGAATGATTGGCAAAGTTGAAAAGAATAAATAATAAGTAATTAGTAGAGAAATATTTAGAAGGTATAAATGAAAATTTATTATATTTAAAAGTTAAATATATTAAAAAATTAACATAAAAACAAAGCCTGGATACTTATAGAAGATTTTGATTAACAATGATTTAGACATAGATTTAGTTTGGGGGGAAAAGCTATTTTTCAGGTTCTTTGTTAAACTTTATTTGATTATAAGATATTTAGGAGGAGACATCTTTCAACATCAAAAGACATCAAAACTATGCCAATGAATACTTTTAAAAAATAAGAACACAACTATATTTTTATTGAGCATAGGTTTATGGAGTGGTGCTATTATATATATATATGTGTGTGTGTGTATATATGTGTGGACAGAGTGTGTGTGTGTGTGTGTGTGTGTACACAAGTGTTTCTGCAGTGGGGATTTGGCTGCAGGAGTGGTGATGCAGTAGAACAAACACTGATCTGATTCTGGAGTTAGAGGGCTTCATGAGTTCTAACTCATGCACTGTCTGTGTCACTCAATCTCCATGGGTCCCAATTTTCTCCCGTAAAATGAGGGGATTGGACTAAATAGATAGGCCTTTGAAGTTGCTAACAGTTCTGAATCAAGGCTCCCATGAATTTAGTTGCCTTGGAGCCTGGTGTATTTTGAACTGAGCCTCAAAGTAATTCAATAGACATTTGTTATATGTCCACTGTGTTTCAGGCTCTCTGCTAGTTGGCCAGAATACAAAGAAAAAATAAATAGTCCTTGTCCTTGAGGAATTTATATTCTACTGGGGAGTAGGGATAACATACACAGATAAAGAAGTACAAAATATATGGAGAGAGTACTAATAAATGAGAAAATCAGGAAAGGCCTTATGAAGGAAAAGGTTATGGATCATAACTAAGAATTCTAAGCTTGGTAGGCACAAAGAGGAAAGGTATTCTAGAAATGATTACTGCAAATTCACTGAGGCAAAAGATGAAATATATACACACAGTGAACAAAAGCAGGCCAGTTTGACTGAACTGGAGAATACATGAAGATGAGTAATAATATAAAGCAAAACTGGAAAGGTGGGCAGGAGCCAAATTATGGAAGGCTTGGAGATTTTGTGTTTTATTCTAAAGACTGTAGGGAGGCACTAAAGATTTTTGCCTAGGTAAGCAATGGGATCAGATTTATATTTTGTCCAGTGGAATTGATTATTGGCTCCAGGAGATAGGATCAAAGAGGGGAGGAAAAGAAAATGAATCATGTAAACATGGAAAAACATTCTTTTAAAAAATTAAAATAAAAAAAAAAGATTCATGTTTTACAAATATCATTTTGGGACTTCTAGAGTCATGTCAGCAACAAGATAGCCAGCTAAACATTTTCTGATTCCTGAAACCTCTTAGGTCTCTCCAAAATAGAAATTATGTACTGAAGATAGAGCAACTTCAGCTGTTTTCATGATTGGGATACCCAGAATCCAAAAGAAATTTTTAAAATCCCCCAAAACCCTGGAACTAAGGTTCACCGAACCTGAACTCCCTTAGCACCCTTTCTTTTCCTTCCATGCTATTGGCAGCTAGGCTGTGCTAATGGACCAAAGAACATGACAACAGCTTACATTGAAACCTACCCCTGGTGCCCACTCCTCTCTCCCTCTTTCCAGTTCCATAGAGACCCCCCCAGCTCCAGGCTGAAGAAGTTTCCTCAGGTCTTAAACAGCCAGCTTAGTCTCAGCCCTTTGGGAGCAGAAACCTGCCAGGGGTTGCTATCTAGAAGCACTAGTGCAAGGATAACAGGTTCTGCCTTCTAGAAAGCAGGATCTGAACTGCTGGTCCTGGGTCCTAGAACTGAGAAACAGAGATAGTTGGATGAGTTGCTAGGATAGGACATCATGCATGTGGGAGCTATGTAGCACTCCACCAAACCTGAGGGAAGAATATCACATCCAGTTGGAGCTAGCTCTGACCACGGAAAAAGCACTTGGAACAAAGATCTAGATTGGTGAACCTTGATATATTTGTTCATCTTGGGAGGAGGATGAGGCCCTTTAAGATTCAGTCATCAAGGAAACCATCAGAGAGGAGGGAATTAGGAAGTGAGTGACAAGGAAAATGAAGGGTAGGGGGTGAGGAGGAGAGGCTAAAAGTACCAAAAATTCCAGGAAAAAGAAAACTTAAAGACCTTGAGAACAAACAGATAAAAAAATCAACAGGAAAAATGGTAACAGCAGAAAGAACTATATCCTCCTGATTTGATTAAAAAAAAAAAAAGTCCAGTCATCTGTGAATACATAGTGTAAAACAAAGGAAAATGATTCAACAGTTGATGAGGACTTTGTAGAATTTGAGGAAGCCATGGAACCACAAGACACTGTTCCTGAGTGGTTTAAGAGAAATGAGAAATATTAGTGCAGAATTTATGTCCTTCACAACAAAAATAATGAACACAATAGAAAAGCTTGAACCTGTAATAGTAACCTTCACCAAAAAAAACAAGGAAGGAACATAAATTGGGAATGTAAATATACAAAACTGAAAGACAATTCAGAAGTCAAGAATGCAAGCAAAACATACTGAACTTGAAGATAAGATGGGCAGAGTTAATCTAAGGATTATAGGTCTCTCCAAAGAAACATGACAGGATAAAAAACCTTAACACTAATGAATAAGATAATAGAAGAGAACTGCCCAGAATTTCTAAACATAGAAAATTAAATTCCAATTGAAAGAATTCATAGATCACCTCCAGAAAAAAAAAAAGGCAGCAAACTCTAAGACACTTAGTAGTTAAATTTAATGGTTCAATTCAGAAACAAATTCTGCAAGCCATCAGGAGGAAGACCTTCAAATACAAAGGAAACAGACCTTCAAATAATGCTAGGTTATTCTATACCAGCTAGAAAAAGGAAGAAGAAATGGCATGTGTTCCATTCCAGGGTAGTAGAACTCAAGACACACCCCAGGATGATGTATCCTACAAATCTGAACTTAAACACATAGGACAAAAGAAATGGACATTCAGTAATAAAGAAGACTTTGGAACATTTTTAGGATGAAGGCCAGAACTAGAGCTATTATTTGCCCATTCAATATCCTAA
Source organism: Gracilinanus agilis (assembly GCF_016433145.1). Lineage (NCBI taxonomy): Eukaryota > Metazoa > Chordata > Mammalia > Didelphimorphia > Didelphidae > Gracilinanus > Gracilinanus agilis. The sequence continues at coordinate 529,123,831 of NC_058131.1, read as the reverse complement.
ACTATTGGGATGTGCAGGAGGAATGAATATATGAAGCAGGAGAGGGCAGTAACAACAACAGTGACAATAGAGAGACAAGTAAGAGACTTACATACACCAGGAGATGGCTGAAGGAGGAAATCTGATAAGAGATGACAGTGAAGAGGCAGATGGAGTATTATAGATAAAACTTGGTAACACCCTGCCTACAGGTAAATGCTTATTTTATGGGATTACAACATGGGAGTGTACATAAAAGAAGCAGGGAGAAATGGGAGGCTAGAAAAGAGTGAGTGATAAAGTGGGGTCAAATCAAGGGCTAACAGGCAGGGGAAGGTGACATTTGTGATTTTAGAAGTCAAAGAGCCTACAGGGGAATGGGTGGGTGTAGAAAAGGGAGAAAACATTGAAAAGGAGGTGGGAAAGGAAGGAGGCCTTACTTTGGAAGTGAGAGGCGGTTCTACTGTTGAATGTTCCTGTGAGTAAAGAGATATGAATGGTAAAGAGAAGTGAGAACCTTACATTTGATGAGATCTGAAGGATTTGGTACTTGAAAAGTTTACTTGTCTTTGGAGGAAAGTAGAGTTGGAACTTACAGGGGTAACTGTCACCTGGAGGAGGAGAGTTTAAACATGGAGATTTCCAGGCAAATGTGTGTGTGGGGAAATGGTTCTTAAGAGGGTATAGAAAGGGGTGGACTACATGAAGGTGGTGGAGGAAGGGCTCTACAATGGGACAGACAATGCTAGCTGGGGCAATACTAGATGTAGTCCTGAGTCTAGAGTCAGATTTGAGTTCAAATTTGCCTCAGATACTTGCTGTGTAATCCTAGGCAAGTCATTTGACTTCTCTTTACCTCAAGTTTTACCATATATAAAATGGGGATAGTAATAGCACTTACTCACCAGGATTATTGTAAGGATCAAATGAGATAATTGTATAGCACTTAGCACAGTGCTTGGCACATAGTGAGTGCTACATAAATGAGAATGGGATCTAGAGTAAACAGAAAGAGAAGATGGATAGTGAAGACAGTGAGAGAACTCCTTTCTAGAAAAGCCAGGAATAGGGGGTTTAAAAACTAAGGAACAGGACAATCTGAGGAGAGGATGGGGGAATAATATCAAACAAGAAGAGGGTATCAAGGGTGAAGAGCCAGTGGAAACAAGGGCACCTTAAAAAAATAGAGGAACATAATACTGTGTTTACAGCAGAAGAGGGAAACTTGAAACTGTCTGCATAGACAACATTAGGATAAGAAGGAAAATAGTCAAATGTGTGTGTGTGGGGAATCTTTGTATCAGATTTCTCTGATTAGGGCTTAGAATTCAAGATATAGAAACTCAATAAATGAATAAATAAATAAATATATGACTAATAGCAATTCTCCAGTAGATCCAGTAGATCAAAGGATATGAACAAACAGTTCTCAAAAGAAGAAACTGAACCATTTTGGAAGGCAATTTGGACTTATTACAAATAAAGTGAGTAAAATGTCCCTTTGATCCATAGACTCCATTATTGAGCTTATACCCCGAGGAAGCCATTGATAAGAAAAAAAAAAAAACCAAAAACCCATATACTCCAAAATATTTATAGCAATATTTTTTGTGATAGATAAAAATTGGAAACAAAATAGATCCCATCAATTGGGGATTGGCTAAACAAATTGTAGATTGTGAATGTAATTAATTTTTTTTTTTTTTACCCTTGTACTTCGGTATATTGTCTCATAGGTGGAAGATTGGTAAGGGTGGGCAATGGGGGTCAAGTGACTTGCCCAGGGTCACACAGCTGGGAAGTGGCTGAGGCCAGGTTTGAACCTAGGACCTCCTGTCTCTAGGCCTGACTCTCACTCCACTGAGCTACCCAGCTGCCCCAATGTAATTAATTATTGCTGTGCCATAAGAAATGATGTGTGCCACGAATACAGAAAGAACTGTATGACCTAAAGCAGAATGGAACAAAGAAAACAATATTCACAGCAATCACTACAATTTAAATGGAAAGAACAAACCAAAAAATCAAAAGTAAATGTAACAAAATTATAATGATCAAGTGGGATTCATGAAGAGATATGAGAAGACGTTCCCAACATATCTTTTTATGGATGTGGGAAAAAGCCACAGGTGTTACACATTTGGCATATTTTTGGACTTTTTCAATGTATCAACCATTTGTACTGACTTTCCCCCCCCTTTTTCCTCTCCAAAAAATACTATTTGTTATAGGGGAGGACTCTCTGGGAGGAGAAGGGAGGAATACATGGGATATTGTGGTGATTAAGAAACATTAAATATCAGCAAAAATGTATTTAAAAATAACAGTTTGGCAGTCCTGTGAAAGATATTGGAGAGAGGAGAGACTGAAGCAAAGAGATCATTTAGGAGACTGGGAATAGTCCAAGTGAGAGGTGATGAGGGCTTCAAGTTGGGGAGATTCTTTGTGGGTTAAAAGGGAACTAATTTGAGAGATGTTGTAGAGGGACAATTCAGGACTTGGCAACTGACTATATGAGTGATGGGAAAGAGTAATGAATTGAGAGTAACTTTGTGGTTTCCAATCTGGTGATAAGGATGTGGTGTCTTCAACAGAAACATTAAAGTTTAGAGAAGGGTTATTTGATTTGGTTTGGTTTTTTTGAGTGGTGGGCAGGGAGGGGATTATATATGAGTTTTGTTCTAGACATTGAATATGAGATGCCTATGGGACATTCAGGTAGAGGTGTTTGAGAATTGGTAACAGGAATGAAGATTGTGTAGAGGACCCAAGGCAGTTCCTTGGGAGATAATCAAGCTTAATGATTTGGAGCAGGATGGTGGTCTTGAAAAAGTAACTGAGAAGAGCTAAGAGAGAACAGTGTCATGGAAGTGAAGGGAGGAAGAAGTGCCCAGGTGAAAGAGGGAGGTCAACAACCCCAAAAAACTGCAAAAATGTAAACGAGGACAAGTATTTTTTAAAAGTCATTAGATTTATCAGATAAAAGATTATCTGTAATCTTGGAGAGCTGGAATCTAGTGATATGCTTGGAAGACAAATTGCAAGAGATTGTAAAGTGAGTGAGTGAGAAAATGTAGGAAATAAATGTAGACAACTCTTAAGAGTTTGACTGGGAAGAGAGAAGAGATATAGGATGGAAAGACAGAGACAGGTGAAAATTTTTTAAGGTTTGAAGAAATTTGAGTATGTTTATAGTTGGAGAGGAATGCTCCAATGAATAAGGAGATAAAATGAGAGAGAATGATACACGTCTTTACAGATGAGATGAGGGAATGAGTTCAAGAGCCTCCAGTAGAGGTGGCATGTAGAGAGATGACCCAATCCTACATCAGATATTGGAGCAAGGAAGTAAGAATGGAGATGATGAAGATGAATTTTGAGATTTGGAATGGGGGAAAAGAGAGAGTTTGCAAATGGTAGCTTCTGTTTTCTCAGTAAAGTAAGAGGTGAGGCCCTCTGATGGGAGGCTGAAGGCAGTGGCTACATAAGAGCCCTGGGGAATGAAAAAGTTTGAAGAGCATGATGGAAATTAGATCAGGAAAGAAATAAAAAGGATTTTCATGGAGCAGTGAGATTAGAAAACTAATAATATAGTTAGTACAGCAATACTTTTTTCAGGAGTATTCAGGGATATATAAGTAGAAACAAGATGAATGGTAAACGGTAACCTAGGTTTGGGAGGGCATGATTGTTAATAGGACAAGAGGGCAAAGAATTCAAGCATAGCCTACAGTTAATCACTGAATTGGCTGATCAAGATTGTGGAGGAATATCAGAGCAGGGCTTATAGACTGAGAGACTAGATTACTTCTGAGATCCCTTTCAGTTTTAAATCCAGGGAGAAGTGAAGAGGCCTGGTCATGGCAAAGATTGAAAATAGGTTTAGAAGGGGCAAGGCAGAAGTTGAAGGATAGTAGTTTGTGGTCAGAGAGAGGATTTTCAGAGTTCTGGGTTATGGAAGTATGAAGTAAAGATGGAGGCCAGAAATTTGGACATAGGTTGACAGAAAGAGGGATGCATACCAGGTGGGAGGAATGATATAAGTAAAGATACTGAGGCAGAAGTAACCAATATTTGTATAGGTTGGCTTGACTAGAATAGCATGTCTGTTTTGGAAAGTAGGAAGAAAAGAAATTGGAAGTAGAAGAAAGGATAGGGGTGGGTTTAGCTTTGACACAGGTAGGGAGCCACAGGCAGTAAAATAGCAAAGTAAAGACTGTTTGAAGTGGATTGCTATTCTGACAGCTGTTCATAGAGTACATAAAGGAGACTTTATTATAATGAGAGAAACTAAAAGCAAGGAGACCTGTTAGCTAGCTAGGTCCTGAAATATTTTAATTTCTTCTACCACAAAGTCTTTTTTTTTTTTTTTTTTTTTATAAAAACCCTTACCTTCCGTCTTGGAGTCAATACTGTGTATTGGCTCCAAGGCAGAAGAGTAGTAAGGGTAGGCAATAGGGGTCAAGTGACTTGCCCAGGTCAAGTGACAGCTGGGAAGTGTCTGAGGTCAGATTTGAACCTAGGACCTCCTCTCTCTAGGCCTGGCTCTCAATCCACTGAGCTACCCAGCTGCCCCCCACAATGTCTTTTTAGACACCCCTAAATCATACCTAACTTTTCTGAACGTCTATGATCAAGACCCACATAGTTTAGCAGCTAGTATATGCTATAAGCTTGAACCTTATTTTAGTCTTGTTTCCCCATCTACATTGTAAACTTTGGGAAGGCTAAGACACTGTATATAAGTCTTTTGTAGCATTGTTTACTTAATAAGCTACTCAGTACTTTTGATAGATTCAGGCAAGACATGGTCAAACTAGAATGAGAATTTTGAACATAAAGAAAAATGGGGCTAAGAATGAAGAATTTAAAATTACTCTAATATTATGAGCCTAATGAGTAGTATGACAAAATGATATCAATTGAGGAGAGTAAGGTAATTAGTTCTTAATAAAAGATTAACCCCATGACTGAGTGGAAGGAAGTAGCTTCTCCAGCTAAGATCCTATACCTGTACCAATCAAGGTCAATCCTTTTATCTGTAGTGCTTTGAGCCCCTTCTGTCCAAGTATTAGGAGCTCCCAAAAGCAAATGTCACTAGATCTTCCTTGGCTTTTCTCAGTCCTAGAAATCCCTTCTTTGTGTCTGCCTTAGTAAAACACTGGAGAAATACTTTGGGTTTTGTGTTTTGTATTTTAAAAAAATGTTTTACTATATCCCTGAATAGATTCCAAGTGAGGATATGGTAGAATTTCTTACTTCTAACCAAATTCCTTAAAATGTGTCTACCCTCTTTGTTTAGTTCTTTGTATTCATATTCTTGATAGCTAATGTAGTACTTGCACATAGTAGGTTCTTAGGTGCTTTTTGATTGATTGATTCCCTTTCCCTGGATAATTAATAGTTCCCATCCTTTTTTCTCCCCGATGAAAACAATTGATTGTTAAATTTTGACAGTCTTCCTTGCCTTTCTTTATGGGTCCCAAATTATGACCAGCTAGCTGATCAGAATAAGTAAGTGAGATTGTTGAAATTCAAGCATTATAGATAAAAGCTTTGAAATTCAGATTAGCTTCCCCCCTCCCCTCCCCCCCCCCCCAAACATGTGAAGGCTTTCTAATGGAGGTAACTGGGTTTTCAAAGGCTAAGTCAATAGAACACAAGCTCTGGCAGCTGCTACTAAGATAGAAAAACTTCAGCAACATACTTGGCATGCCTGTTGTCTGAAGAACAGCCTAACTGGGTTGAGAGAGGCTTATCACCAAGTTCACTACAGGATTATGAATTTTTCATCCATAGCAACTCTTGAAAATGAAAGTGGATTTTGATCTATTTCTGTGGAGGGAGTATCCACCCTAATTAAATGACAAATTGACAGATTGTTGAAGTAAATTGTACTTAGCTGTGGGCCATCCACCTAGGGAGATAGATATAGGACCAAGAAAGTACATGGGAGTTATTAGAACAGCTGATAGTTGAAACCAGAATCCCACTTGAGTGCCTCTAGAAAATGAATATGACTGAAGAATAGTAGAGATCTTGACAAGGAATGAAAGCTAGATGATACTGATAGTTAAAAGATGGGAGAAAAAAAAATCTGGCAAAGAATTGAAAAAAAATCACCAGAAAGGTGACCTTTCTAGACTTTTTACCCTGATCTAGAAGTTTTGGTAACATGGATATGATAGAAAAAGTGGGTAGCAGAGGATTAGAAGAATGAAGGAATCGGGAATGCTAGGAAGCAAATATAATAAAATTTATTACAGAAATAAATTGTTCTAAAATTGTAGTAACAATAATACTTCAGTTAACACAAAGCAAATTAAATTTCTTCTTGCCCCTGGCACTTTTCTCTTAATAAGGGCAAATCATAAGAAAACAAACCCACATTAGGGATTTGATTTTTTAAAAAGGCAACTGCAAAGGTACTTCCTAGAATCAATACATAATGAATCTTTCCATAACATTTTACATATCTGTAATGTACAAAGTTAATTGATTTTTTTCACCATTTTAATAACTTTCACTTATGCCTTTTAAAAAATAACACAACAATTGCACAGTATTTGAGCACTTAATTGTAACAAAGAAAAATTTGAGCAAAACTCAAACCAACAAAGCTATCAAATCTCAAAGTAAATGCAACATTCTACACCTGTAGTCTCCCACCTTTCAACCAAGACAAAAGGAGTTGCAACTTCCTCTGAAACTGGTCATTGAATTAAACTTATTTGCATAATTATGATGGAGACACTTCAAGACACCAAATCACCAAGAAATTATTAAATAATTATCACATGAAGTTTTTTTTTTTTTTTATCATCTGAAGTTTTTTGGCATATGTTTATGTTTTCTGGAAAGTTTGGAGTCGTGGGTATATTTTCAATTAAATATGTTGTCCATAATACATCACTGGCATAGCTTGAGTTTATATGCTACATTACCAACTAATTGAATCCGTTGAAATGGAAATACAAAAATTAGCAGAATTCCATTCCATTTTAGAGATTGAGTTCTTTGTGTCAGGTTGCTTAGATATGGTTTCCTGTTGTGTATTATAATGATGCTGCATATAGTAAGATTATATTTTTTGCTTGCATATTTTTTCTTTTTGCTTTAAAAAAATGCAAAAACCACCTGCTATCTAAAAATTTGTTTATTTGGTATTAGCTTACTAAGAACAGTTGCTCATGTAGTTTAGAAAAAAAGCTCTCAATATCATGTTCCATTTTAAGAAAATTCTATGTTTAAGAATGCTCTCCATTGGTTGTTATATAACCTATACAACAATCCTTATTAGGCCAAATTTTTTATCTAGAACCAATAAAATTCATTTCATTCCATCTGGAACAATAAATGACTTTAAGATATTTTAAACATTTCTAAAGAGATTCATTCAATAAAAGGTTGATAAAGGATGTATAGTCCTGTGCTAATTACTGGGGATATACACTTAAAATACAATGTTCTTGCCCTCAAAGACCTTAGACTCTAATAAGAAAAAATAAGATATCTTTATAGATAAATGCACTACAAATTAGACTCTAGTAAATTCATAAGAAATGTGTGAAATATGTAAAATTTGATAATAGAAAAAATTTCATCTTTTCTTGAGAATGGAGAATCAATAAGGGCTTTTTGGAAATGATAGCATTTGAGCTCATCCTTGATGTTAGCAATTCATCTACTGCTTCTTTGAAATAAGTGTTGCCAAGTTCTACCTTGACCTTGACCTTTCTCAGAGTAATGCACATGTTAAGTCAGGTAGTGCATTAGTGTGTTAGAAGTTCTGTAGATCCACAGTTTATTGTCCCTTAACATTAAAAATGTCTTAAAATTTTTCTCTTCTTGTTTTTTTCCTTAGTATGTAAGCTTGAGATAGAGATTAATGTGTTTTCTGTATCATATTTTCTCATTTTCCTCTATTTCTTGTACAGGGAAGTTATTACCTGAAAAGTAGCTTTTCAAAAATGGATGGGTTTTGCCCAGAGCCCAGTGAGGAAAAGTAAGTTAATTCATTGCTTTCATCTGAAAATATAAAGATAAGATACTTTTATTACTTTCTTTATTAGAGATAAATGGTTTTTTTTTTAAACCCTTAACTTCTGTGTATTGACTTATAAGTGGAAGAGTGGTAAGGGTAGACAATGGGGGTCAAGTGACTTGCCCAGGGTCACACAGCTGGGAAGTGTCTGAGGCCAGATTTGAACCTAGGACCTCCCGTTTCTAGGCCTGGCTCTCAATCCACTGAGCTACCCAGCTGCCCCCTAAATGGTTTTTTAATTAATAAGGAGTGTTATTTTTGAAATCTTTTTTTCTATTCAATCTGAGGCAATGAATAAAAGTCCTGAAATCACAACCTTTTTTGCTATAGTATTTTCTGTATAAACAGATTCCTCTGACCAAAAATATAGTAGATTATGTCATATTACATTGTCTTGGAGGAGCAATGTGTATTTTATGAACTTGACCTCATACATTTTTGGTGTATACTTTGTAGGTAAAATGAAGTATTAGTGAAGTTCTAATGTGGGTGTTAAGTGCTGCCAAGGTAGTTAAGTTTAACTTTCTTAATTTTAAAGTAGTACTGTCCAGGTTAGAAACATGCTATAGATGCAGTGATATCACATGTTGAAAACAGTTCCTTATTACAAATGTGTGCATGAAGATTTCTGATCTATCTTTTCTTCCAGTGATCACAAAGAAAAGACAAGCCGAAGGCGGCGTTCTTCAGTAAGTAAAGCCAACTTTAATACATTTCTTGGTCTTTCAACAGTGTATATAACCTATTGACTTAAAAAAAATTTAATCTTAGTTTTATTTATGTCATTAATTTTCATATTACATTTTTTTCTGACCATATCCCTTCCCTATTGCCATCCCAGCGAGTATCTTTTGTAATAAGGACTTAAAAAGGAAAAGAAAAGTACTTAACCAAAATGAAACAAACACACTGGATTAATCTGATATTATATGCAAATTTCATATCCATAGATCATCACTTCTGCGATAAAGGAAACTGATACTTTTTTTTTTAAGTCTCCTAGGCTAGATGTAGGCGTTATAATTACACAATGTTCAATGTTGTGTTTTGTTTCTTTTCTTTTCATTTACATTGTTATAATCTTTTTGTATATTACTTTACTACTCCTTTGTATCACTTGTTAGTCAAACTGCTTCTTTGAATTCTTCATAATTTCTTATTCATTCATGTATTTTCTTATTTCTTATTCATAGTTTCTTATAGTGCAATAATTTTCTTTTACAAGGCAGTTAAATACACAGTAGATAGAGTATAGGCCTTGGAGTCCAGCAGATTACATTTAAATCAGGCACTTACCAGCTGTGTGAATCTGGGCAAATTGCTTAAACTTTCTCAACTTCAGTTTCTTCATCTGTAAAATTGTAATGATAATATCACCTCTCTCAACAGGATTGTTGTTTCTAATGAGATTACAAGATAACACATGTAAAAATCTTTTTCAAATCTTAAAACATATAATACTAATGATGATGATAAACCTGGGCCCTCTGGAAAAGTGCCAAGTATTGGCAGCTAGATGGCACAGAGGATAGAATATCAGACTTAGAGTCAGAAAGACCTCAGATGCTTACTAGCTGTGTGACCCTGGGCAAGTCACTTAACTCTGTTTTCCCTTAAAAAAAAAAAGTTTTTGGGAAAACTAGGTGGTTTAGTGATTAGAACACCAGGCCTAAACACAGGAAGTCTTGGGTTCAAATGTGGTCTGAGACACTTCCAGCTATATGGCAAATCACTTAACCCCAATTGCCTAGCCCTTAATACTCTTCTGCCTTGGAAATGATATTTAGTATCAATTCTAAGACAGAAGGTAAGGGTCTAACAAAAAAGAAAAAAAAGAAAAGAAGAGTGCCAGTTATCATCTATAGATTAAAAATAAATAAATATGGAACAAATTTGCCACTTTATGGTAGTAAAAAAAAATGGACAATTGAGTCTCTTAAGGCTGATTAACTGGTTAAGAAATTATCTATTTAGATTATAGGAGAGTCACAAAACATTTTGACATTAAAGGTTTTCCCATATATTTTCAATATTTGATGGTGGATTCAGATAGTACTTATTCCTGTTTTATAGAATCTGTTCCAGGTTATCAAGAGAGCATTAATTAAATTTTGTCAACAATCAAGGTTGGATTTCTAGAAAAGTGCCAAGATGTTTTCACTGTTCTGTTACCAAAAATGAAAGGAAATGATTTAAATACTGTCCTTATGGGAAGAAAAAAAGGGTGTAATAAAGAGCCGGGATGAAAGGCAGAAGAAAGTCACTTAAAGATACTGAATTTGTCAAACCAATTAAATTTCTCCCCTTTTTCCTTTAAAGATTATATATTGTTCATAGTCATGTCTGGCAATCATTAAAACTGTTGTACCTGGGGTAGTTAGGTGGTACAGTGGATAGAACACCTCACCTGGGATGGGGAAGATCTGAGTTCAAATATGACCGTACACACTTTCTAGCTGTATGAACCTGGGAAAGTAACTTACCCCCTATTTGTCTCATTTCCTCATCCGTAAAATGGGAACAATCTGGAGAAGGAAATGGCATATCATTCCAGTATCTTTGCCAAGAAAATCCCATAAACAAATTCCACAGGGTCACAAAAAGTTGGACACAACTGAACAACAACCACCGGAGTCTAGCTTTAAACAGCTGATTGATTAGCTATTGTCTTGTTACATCTAGTATTGTTTTTGAAAAAGCCTACATAGGTGAAGGGGAAAGTAAAAACATGAATCATGTAACCATGGAAAATTTTTCTAAAAAAATAAAACATTTAAATTAAAAAAAAAAAGCCTACATAGCATTTTTAGGATCCCAGGATAAAAAGGAATGGGTATGAATTTTTCTGACCCAGTCTTGTTGCCTTCGACTTTAACTTTTTCTCTCTGGCATAAGTTATTTTCATTCTTATGTAAGACTTCCCAAGTTGAGGATAATTGGTGAGAAAAAAGAAAATAAAATTATTTAGTAGTACCTAGCTTCTTATGCACAACAAAATATTTGGCTTCTCTTTTGAATACTGTAAAGGAACACTTAAGTTTATAGGTGCCTGTAGAGGAACCTTGGTAGCATAACATTTTTTTTTTTTTAAACCCTTGTACTTCGGTGTATTGTCTCATAGGTGGAAGAGTGGTAAGGGTGGGCAATGGGGGTCAAGTGACTTGCCCAGGGTCACACAGCTGGGAAGTGGCTGAGGCTGGGTTTGAACCTAGGACCTCCTGCCTCTAGGCCTGACTCTCACTCCACTGAGCTACCCAGCTGCCCCTGGTAGCATAACATTTTTAAGGTAAAGTGATTTATTAAATGACATTAGCTATCCTTTTCAGTAAAAATCAGAAGAATGTTGAATGGCTTAGATGGTAAAAAGAACTATGCTTCAGAACTGTAGTGTATATTAACCTACATGCCTCTTAGAACAAAATCATACATTTAATGTGACTAATTTAATTTAAGTAAGCCCTTACTAATTCTTAAAAATTTTAATTATTTGCAGGCCTCAGCACTGATGAATCAGATGCATTTAGGTAGTTATTGGAGTTGTTATGGAGTTGTGGGGTTTTTTGTTTGTTTTCTTTTTTTTAGCAGCTATACCTTATTGCTCTTTGGATTGATTTTACCTCAAAGGTCTTCCTCAGCTCTAAATCCAAGATCCTATAATCCTTTAAAATGAATTGGTTTCCAGGGGATGTACCTGAATAACTTGAATAATTTTAAATGTATCCCTTAGATCTTGAAACCCCCACGGAGTCCTCTTCAAGACATAAGAAGTGGAAATGAAATTGGTCAGGTGGGTCTTCAATGGTAATGCTTTTTACAAATGACCTTGCTAGATTTTAATATTTGTAAAATGTCAAGTAACTTTATTAGGTAATATGGAGAGGGAAATTCTAAGTTATTCCTCGTTGAACTAGTATAAGAAAGTTAAAAGTACAAGTAGTTTGAGGTCACTATTTGATCAATAATGCAGAATCACAAGTCACAAATTACTAAGTGTCTGTATTATCCCAGGCTATTATCAGCCACATTATCAGCCTCAGGGCTTAGGTTACCCCATTGTATCTTTTATGTCACTAGTAAAATAAACTACTGAATGCAAAAAAGAGAATCTTTGCTGTTTCTCAAATATGGAAAGGTTTCTGCCTTTATATCAAGAAGAATCACCCAGGGCAGCCTAGACAGTGGCTCTAATGTAGACACTTCCTAGTTGTTTGACGCTGAGCAAGGTACTTAACCCCAGTTACTTACCCTTTGTAGCCCTTCTGTCTTAGAAATGATACTAAGACAGAAGATATGGGTTTAAAAAAGAAAAAAAGATTTAGAACTCGAATCCAGGTCTTTTTGTCTCTTGAGACTGGCACTCTCTCTGCAGTCACATGCTAATTCTCTTGCAATGTATTGTGTCAAGTTAATTAAAAATAAAACTTGGTTTATGTATATAGCTCTTGAGTTCTAGTTTATAGTGGCTTTATCTTTAAAATAATGCCATTTTTTTCCCTTAGGACTTTATCACAACAAGAAGTCGGAAAAGTTCTCGACGGGTCAGCTTTGCAGAAACCATTAAGTAAGTTTTAAAAAGGAATAATTAGTGTTTATGAATTACACTGCTAATGTGTCAAACCCTATATGATAATAGAAGACATAACTAAACAGGACAGCCTGAGGTTGGATTAAATAAACATTTGAAAATTCTAGTTTTAAAGAATTTTGGTGTTCCAGCTTATGTTAAAATGGAGATATACAGATGTCTTACTGAAAGGAAAAGCCTCTTTGGATAAAAATCTAATTTGAGTAAACTAGATTGAATATTAAAAATGTTACAATTAATTAAAATGGAACCCTATTAAAATAGTACAAAATATATTCAGTGTACATTATTTTCACAAGCAAAGACCTTTGGTGAAGGGAATTAGGCAAAACAGGGATGTTTTACTATTTCTGAAGCAGTGATACCCTAAAGGCTTGATACTACATTGCCTGTCTAACTTTTCAGCTATAATTATATTTGATTAAAATATTATATCAGTGATTTTATAGGAGATTCGTAACTTATTTTATTCCCAATTTGTGGTGGTTAGGCAAGAAACTGGCAGATCAGAGCATTCAATGTATGTGTACTGGATATGCTAGAACATTCTTGATAGTTCAGATATATAATAGAGAGTTTTCTCATATGATCCACATAGTAATTAACCTTGTGAGTTAGTACAAATATTATTTCCATTTTATTAAACTGTTGAACATCTGATGGCACAGTGGATAAAGCACTGGACCTGGAGTTAGAAAGACTGGAGTTCAAATATGTCCTCAGATACTTACTAGCTATATGACCCTGGGTGAGTCATTTGACCTCTAATTTGCCTTAGTTTCCTCAGCTGTAAAGTGGGTATAATGATAGTATCTACTTCACTGGGTTGTTGTGAGGATCAAATGAGATAATATTTATTTTCTTTTTTAAAGCACTTAGCAAGACATTGAGTTGGCTCAGTGGATAGAGTTCCAGGCCTGGAGATGATAGGTCCTAGATTTAAATGTGACCTCAGACACTTCCTAGCTGTGTAACCCTGGGCAATTCACTTACCCCAGTTTCTTAGCCCTTACAGCTCTTCTGCCTTGGAACTGATTGTATCAATCCTAAGGCAGAAGATTAGGGTTAAAAAAAAAAGTACATAGAGACTTCTTTCCCTCTTCCCCTCATCCTTCTCTTCCCCCCATTCCATCTCTTCCGATTCCTTCTCTTCCCTTCTCCCACCTCCTCCCTCCCCCTCTTCCTCCTGCCTTCACCCCTCAACTCTAACCTCTACCTTTCTTCACAAAACAAACACACAAACAAAGCACATAGCACAGTGCCTGGCTCATGAAGTAAGTGCTATCTTAATGCTTATTCTTTTCTCCCCTCCCCCCCATTTTACCATTTTAATTCATTCACTTAATAAACAGAAAAGAGCCATTCCCACTGCTTCCCACCTCTCTTTAAAAAAAAAAAAAAGACCTAGAAGAGACCTTAAAGGCTATAAAATCTAAGCACTGGGTGTAAAAAGATGAAACAGTCTCTTCTCAAAGACCTCATACTCTTTGGGAGAGACAACACATAAAAAGAAAGTTAAGCAGTTAGAAAAGCCTGAGGTGGATAGCAGTGTCTGGGAGTCCTTAGACCACATCAGTACTCAATACTTGAAGGTCTACAGGGAACAGAGGGAGACAGGGAAGATGGTACAGCTTAGTGTTCCCCTAGAACTCAATAGAAGGAAAAGAATTCATGACTTTCATTGCCTCCAAGCTGTATGATCAGTCAAATAGGCTCATAGATTTTGGGAGGCCCATGTCAGAGGAGAGGAGAAACAAGAAAGGGGAAGTTCCCTCCCAGTGGGGACAGGTTTTCCCATGCCAAGCTGTCTAGGATGGGTTCTGGAAGAACAGATGATATTTATTATATTCTATTTGAGACATTGAGTTGAGGCGCCCAGGGGATATATAGGAGACTGATAGTAATCTATAACTTGAACTCAGGAGTGAAATTGGGTCTGGGGCTATGTAGTTTCAGGAGTCATTAGGGGTTTTTTTGGTTAGTTTTACTTTTAAAAAATTTTTTTATTACATGTAGAAATAATTTTTGACAATTGTTTTCTGACATTCTATGATTCAGATTCTCTCCTTCCCTCTTCCCATGAAGGAAGGTAAATAGTCTGATATAGGTTATATCAATGCTTTCATGCAATACATAGTTCCATATTGTTCATGCCAATGCATAATACACATATAATTTAAAAAAACTCATAAAAGAAATAAAGTGGAAGATTGCATGCTTTGATTTGCAGTCAGACTCCAGTAGTCAGGAGTCATTTATACAAAAGATGATAATTGAAGATATGGGAGCTGTTAAGATCATCAAGGAAGAGTAGAAAGAGAAGAGAGCCCTAAGATAGAGGCTAAGGAGTAGGAGTGACTGCTGCTTCTCAAACTCTTACTAGTTCATCATATATTTCCTACCCCCAAGCCTGAGTCCCCCTGTACTCTGAAAAAAGTATATGGGAGTGAATGGGATCTAGGACATAGATACAAATGTTGATCTTGGCAAGGCGAAATGCAGCTTCATTTTTAGAGATTGAAACAAAGGAAGATGTAGATAAGTTTTGAGACATGAAGTTGGGGAGATGAGCAAGTTAAGGACACATGGCTACTAATTCCTCAAGGATAGAGGTTATCTGCTGAGAGAAAGGGATAAGGGAATAGTTTCAGGGTCTTGAGAAGACAGTTTTTTGAACAATAACTACAGGGATCATATTGATGAGCTAGAAGGTCACAGTTTTTAAGGTCATCATTGTGTGCATTGTAACCCCCAAGAATGAATGCAAGGGTTAAGCTGGAGAGAGGAAGACTGAACCCTAGTACTGAATTTCTTGAAAAAGGAAGAAATAGACTGGTAGATTACTACTGGTATCTGAATGGTATGATATAGATGGGTAAAGTAACAATCAAAAGAGAAATTATACAATGGTCATGGCAGAGGATGTGTCTGGATTAACAATGGGTACTAGGAACATATTCACCTCATTACCTTGTGTGTTGTCAGAGGTTTGAGAGAGGAGGACCCAGCCCTAGAGAAGGTGGTATGAGAGGTAGAGCCACATTTCTATGATGGCAAGGAAATGGAAAATAATTGAGAGGAAGAGATTTAAAATGAAGAGGAATTTACTTTAATGATAGACTGGAGGTCCTGAAGGTATAATGGAAAGGAAAGGTGAAAGGGGATAAGTATTAGAAAAGTATGGGTCCAAGCAGTATCAGCATGAATGTGGGGAGAGGTAAAAGTGGAGAGAAGGCTTTTTATCTATCATGGTCAACTATGATCACACATGCATGAGTATTTTAAATTAAGCAGGAACTTGGAACAAACTGGTGTAGGGAAAGGCGCAGACCCTTGAGTTCCAGTCTGCTTTACTGTAAGGCATATACAAGACCAAATGGTTTAGGATTTCTTATTTATCTATCCAATTGATTGTCAAAAACTAGTACTAAACAATCCTAGCTAAACTGAGAATCTTAAAATTTGGAAGGAAATTTGAAATTCATGTAACCTCAGTTTTACAGACAAGATCTCCTGATTCCTAGTCTAATGCTTTTTAGTTCAGATATTTTGGACTCCTATTGAGCATTCTCTCCAATAATAGATCATCTGTATATATTTCACTTTTAAGTTTTGCAGAGTGCTTTACATTACTTTATTTCATTTGATCTTCACATCAACCCTGTGAGATAGGTGCTTATCATTCCCAATTTTTTAGATGAGGAAACTGAGACTTAGAGAAGACTTCTTCAGGGTCAAATAGGTAAGTATCTGAGAAATGATTTTTAACTCAGTTTCCTGATTCCCAATTAAGCATTCTATCCATTATATACTTTAATAATTTATTTCCAGTTTTGCTAGCCACGGCTTACCTTCCCTTTTCCATCTCTACTTTAAAAAATTATTTATAAAAATCATAATACCTTGAAAATAAAATTAATATTTACTATCATACAGCTATTCAAATATAGACATCCTACAGATATACAAAAAAGACAACTTGCTTATTAAAGTAGGTTAACTACTAAATGAACAAAAACTTGTGAACACATTTGACACATGGGGGATTTCTGGCTTAAGTATTTAGTGTTTAGGTAGTTGTATCCATCTCAGCAGAACAGTACTAATGTGAACTATTGGACAGAATGCAAACATACACAGACATTTCAGACTAGGTGGTATAATGGTATTTTTATCAAACAGGATTCTGTCTCCAATGAGAAGTATATCATGTTGTTGAACTGGCCATTCTCCAAACTGAATCAGTGAATTAGTAGTTCATTAGAAGACAACATGAGCAAATTTAAGCGATGTATTTGAAATATATCATTTTGGTGGCTCAAATGAAGTTCTTTTTGCTGTTTTAGCTTGTGGATGATATAATACAGTGGGACAAAAATCAAAAAGTATTATTCTTGGGTTAATTAAAACAGAAAATAAGATTAAAGCATTCCTCGTTTGAAATCTACAGATTTTCATTAACCCTTATTGGCTCTTCCAGAGTATTCCAAACAGAAATTCCTACAGATATTAATGAAGAGGCAAAAAATACAGGTGACTATATTATTATTTGTTTAATTAACTTAATCTAAATTAGGTGAGCCTTTCCTGAATTCATTTTCCTTCCATCTGCTCAAGTAATTGGGAATGTCTTAAGAAATTGTCTAAAAGTCAATGAAACTCTATAAATGGGGTCCAGCCTAGCCTCTGTCAAAGTACTTTTCTTCTTTTTATGACTATTATGCAATTTTTCTTACTGCTTCCTTACTTCATCCCTTAATACATTGCATTTTTTTGTTTATTTTTAGGAATAGCTATAGGAGAAAACGTTCCATTTAAGCAGTAAGTAGAAAAAAAAAATTTCACTACCTCAAAGAGCTTCTGGTGCATTTTGGCACGAATAAAAAGTATATTTTTCCTAGTTTCTATCAAATGGAAATATTTCTCTGACTTGACTTTTTAAAGTAGTTCAACTTTGATATCAATAAAAACTTGAGATTTGAAAATTCCAGTAAATGATATTCCAGGAAAATGCCCTCCAAGAGATAATCATAAGTTGTCTTTCAAAAATTTCTATACCTTCTCTGGGGTACTTAGCATTCATTTTTTTTAATGTTTTATTACATATTTTGATTTTTATATTATACTCACTTCCCAATTATCACTCCCTATTCTTACCAAGTAACATCATCCCATATGACAAAAAAAGGAAATATTTAAGTAAAACTTAGTAGTATATAGTATGAAACATCTTCGGCCTCTTAATCTGGAAAAATTATTTCCTTTACAGAATTCAGCGAGCAGATCTATGTAGTATCTGTGTACTTTATTAATATGCAGTTTAAATATGGAACAAAACAAAGTTTAAAATATTTTACTCTGGATTGCATGGAGGAAAATGCACAGAATTCACTTAACTTGAACAGTGATGAGTCCCAGATTTTCTCTGGTGGATGTTTCACTTTAAAATTTAAAAAATGTTGCATGATGGCTGTCAAGAGTGTGTTCTGACTTTTCCACATGTTCTCCCTTACTCTCAAGTGCATCTAAGGCTACATTATAGTCATACTGAGCTCTGGGCTTCCATAGTGTATTAGTGTTGCTATTTCCCTCCATTTACTGCTGTGGTGGTCTTTTGAGACCTTGTTTGCCATGATGAGAAAAATCTTCTATAATATTTACAATATGCTGGGGATATTGGTTTAGAGGTAGAAGGGAAGATGGTCAGTAGGACAGAGAGTAGTATTGGTGATTCACTTTTGGATAGAAATGCCTCTGCTGGACAGCTAGGTGGCTCAGTGGATAAATGCAGAAAGTGCTAGATGGGAGGTCCTGGGTTCAAATCTGGCCTCAGACATTTCCTAGCTATGTGACCTGGGGCAAGTCACTGTTAAGTTTGCTTAGCCCTAACCATCCTTCTGTTTCAGAACCTATACATAGTATTGATTTTAAGACAGAAGGTAAGAGGTTTTTTTCGTTGTTGTTTTTAAGGATATTTTATTTCATCAATTACATATAATAACAATTTTCCACATAAGTTTTCTAACATTATAAGATCCAAATTGTTTCCCTTCCCAGAGATGGTAAACAATTTGATCTGGGTAATACATGTCTTTATCATGTAAAATATATTTCCATACTGTTCATTGTTGTAAGAAAATACTCATTCCAAACCAAAATCCCAAAATAAAACCACAGTAAAACTAAGGTGGAAAGTCACATGCTTTGATCTGCATTCTGACTCCAATAGTTCTTTTTCTGGAAGGGGAGAGCATTCTTTGTCATAAACCCTTCAGAATTGTTCCAGATCATTGTATTGCTGGGAGTAGCTAAGTCTTTCACAGCTGGTCATTCCATATGCTATAACTATGTACAGTGTTTTCCTAGTTCTGCTTATTTCACTCTGCATCAATTCATGTAGGTCTTTCTCAGCTCTTTCTGAAATCATCCTGTTCATCATTCCTCATAGCACAATAGTATTCCATCTCCATCATATACTTCAATTTGTTCAGCCATTCCCCAAATGATGGACATCCCCTCAATTTCCAATTCTTTGTTACCACAAAAAGGACAGCTATACATATTTTTGTACAAATAGGTCCTTTCTCTTTTTTTTTTTTTTGGATCTTTTTGGGATATAGACCTATTATTAGTGGTATTACAGGATCCAAGGGTATATAGTTTTATATCCCTTTAGGCATAATTCCAAATTGCCCTCCAGAATAGAGACTTCTTGTTTTTTGTTTGTTTGTTTTTTTTTAAACAAGAAATTTCTCTGCTGAAGGTTCTGAGGCGAAAGGAACAGAAGCCACTGTAATCACTGGAGTTGACATGATAATGAATCACCATCTAAAAGAAACTGGCTTCACAAAAAACCCTTCCAAAAATATATTAAAAATTATGAAATCATTA
Organism: Gracilinanus agilis; assembly: GCF_016433145.1. Classification (NCBI taxonomy): domain Eukaryota; kingdom Metazoa; phylum Chordata; class Mammalia; order Didelphimorphia; family Didelphidae; genus Gracilinanus; species Gracilinanus agilis. The sequence continues at coordinate 529,104,332 of NC_058131.1, read as the reverse complement.
TCAGCTAGGCGGTACAGTGGGTGAAGCATGGGAGTCAGGAAGACTCATCTTCTTGAGTTCAAATCTGGGCTCTTACTAGTTGTGTGATCTTGGGCAGTTCATTTAACCCTGTTTGCCTTAGTTTCCTTATCTGTAAAATGAGCTGGAGAAGGAAATGGCAAACCACTTCTGTGTCCAAAAATACAAAGAAAACTCCAAATGGTGTCACAGAATCAGACATGACTGAAAATGATTGAACAATCAAAGTCAGATTTTATAAATAGAAGCCAGAAAGAGTAAAATCTTTTTTGATAGGAGCTGCAGAACAAATTAAACATATCCTTGTTAATCTAAAGGCATCATGGGTTTATTAGTTCTTTATGAGAATGGGATAATTTAATTTTTTTTTCTTTAAGAATGGTGTAGAAATGGAGAAATATTAAGAAATTTAGCTGACTCCTTTGGATCATCTCTTTGGATAACTGGCTTCTTTTTGTTACCTTTGCAACACCAGGATTTGACAGTCGATGTCATCTTGATCTTGATTAATTTTTTTAACCTCAATTTTTTTGGTATAGAGGATTTTTTAAAAAATGTAGATTGTCTAAAATAAAGTGCATTTAACCCTGCTTGAGAGAGAATTTCTATTGGTCTGATGTTTTAAAATGAATAATAATTTGTTACAATTAGTGTACTTCAAGGATCATTATAGAGATGTTCTGATCCTTGACCTAGGTTAATTTTCAACATAATTGTCTTTAGATAGACATTTATACAGTTGGCCGCTTGTGAAATTGTTAATCTTAATTCTGTCTGCTAGTTAAATCTGAATTGAATATCAGGAGACATAGCCATAAACATGTCAATAATATGAACTGAACCTTTCTACATTTCATTTCATCTATAACGTAAAGTAGAGTTAGATCTGAAGAGATTACCCAAACTGAATAAAAGGAACACAGGCCCCTTTCTTTCCTCTCCATGTTTAGTTGCTGTAGTAGAAATTCAGTGATTCACTCTTAACAAAAATTTTGCAGTCATATTATTACGTCTTGTAAATACCAATAATAGATGAATCTTCCAAAGGAAACACATAAAGTATGTGTGCATAAATATATGTATATACACATGCATATATACACATGTGTCTCTTACATCCATACATACATGCATACATAATGTATGTACTCCTGGAAAGTTTTTTACTGCCTACTTTTTTCATTTAACTTTTTTTTAAAAACTCTTAACTTCTGTGTATTGGCTCCTTGGTGGAAGAGTGGTAAGGGTGGGCAATGGGGGTCAAGTGACTTGCCCAGGGTCACACAGCTGGGAAGTGTCTGAGGCCAGATTTGAACCTAGGATCTCGCGTCTCTAGGCCTGACTCTCAATCCACTGAGCTACCCAGCTGCCCCTGCATTTAGCTTTTAATGCATGTTATGAATCTGAAAAAATATTTTTTTAAAAATGTAAAGGATAAAGTTGTTTTTATTTAATTTTTAGAGATAAAACACCAGAAGATAATCAGTGTGAGATCATTGGTGAGTATAAAAAAGTTGACTTCCTTACCATATGACTGTTTATCTGGATATATTGGATATAAGAAGAACTTGGAGTATGGGTATGAGGCATTATGTTGAGAACCTTCTTGCTCCTTATATTCAGTATGATGTGTAAACAACGATATTAATGATAGTCAGCTATTAATTCAGTATGTCCAGTTAAGCTTTCAAAGAAAATTTTGAAGGTATTTAGCCTATAGCTTTTTTAATATGCATAGATAAATTGGGGGGGCGGTGCTATTTAGTTATATTAGGAAGTAAAATTCCAGGGGCAACTGATTGGCTCAATGGATTGAGAACCAGACCTAGAGACAGAGGTTCTATGTTCAAATCTGACCTCAGACACTTCCTAGCTGTATAACTCAGGGCAAGTCATTAACCCCATTGCCTAGCCCCCTAATGCTCTTCTGCCTTAGAAACAATACACAGTATTTTTTCTAAGACAGAAGGTAAAGTTAAAAAGAAAAATTCCTAATAAAGAAGCTGAAAAGATATTAAGGTTATTATACTCATTTTTGCATTATACTTTGAAGTCTCTAAATTAAGATTCTGTGGTAAGAGGGAAGAAATTTCAGAAACTGTACACCAAGGAAAGATACTCTTCTCTGAGATTTAAAGTTGAAGACTAGTAGGAATATTCTATTTAACTTTAATTTTCTCTAATGACCTATAGAAAAAATGTCTAAAATAATTTAGCCCTTCAGTCATAAGTTCTTTTTGCTGAATAAAAATCAGTACTCTGGATTGCCCTTTGAAACACTGTCAGGATCAACTCCTGTATTCTAATCCCATTTTTGCCAGCAACTGCATAAATTTGGGTTAGTCATATCACCTCTCTAGGTCTCTCAGTTTCATCATCTGTAAAATAAGAGGCTTCAATTCTAAAGTCTATGAATATGATGTTTTGTTTTGTTGTAGCAGACTTCCAAGAGGAAATATGCTACTATAACTACAATGTAATTTATTTTTAATACTTTTTAAGAAGTTGTTGTATATCATACAGTGGAAAGGGTGCTAGATTTAGAGCCAGAAGAGCTGGGCCTGAATCTCATCTCTTCTACTTAGTACTTATGTGACCCTGGGCTTAATTTCTCTGGGCCCCTTATGGGACTATATCTATGATACAATATCTACTAAGATGTAAGTCAAAATGAAATACATAGATCAGTCATCACTGCTTTCTTTGTCTCTATGTCTTCATAAGCATATAATTTTGTGTGTGTGTAAACACATTTTATTTTTTCAGTTGGCAAACATTTCTCTCCCACCCCAGATACAAGAAGAAAAACAAATTCCTTGTAAGAGATATGTATAGTCAAGCAAAACATATTCTTTTTTAGCTTCATATAGGCCATGTCCAAAATGGCATGATTCATAAATCTTGGGCCCATTATCTCTCTGTTGGGAGTTGGAAGGCATGCTTCATCATCCGTCCTCTAGAATTGTGGTTGGTCACTGCATTGGTCACCAATTCAAAGTTGCTAGTCTTTATGATATTGTTACTGTATAAATTATTCTCTTGGTTCTGCTCACTTCACTGTGCATATGTCTTCCCAGATTTTTATGAAACTACCTCCCTTACATAATTTCTTACAATGTAATAATATTCTATTACATTTATATTCCATAGTTTGTTTAATTATTCCCCAAATGATAGATACTCTTTAGTTTCCAGTTCTTTGGTATAACAAAAATAGTTGCTGTAAATATTTATGTTCTTATAAGTCTTTTCCCTCTTTATTTAATTTCTTTGGGCCCAGACCAAACCTAGTATTATCACTGGGTTTAGTGTCAAAGGGTGCCTTTGGTGCCTTTTTGTGCATGGTTCCAAATTACTTTCTAGAATGGCTAATCTAGTCAATAAACCTTAAGCACCTACTGTGTGGTAGGCATTGTGCTAAGCACTAAGAATACAGTTAATTTTTTAAGAGTTCTTGCCCTTAGGGAGCTTACAATACAAAACAAAAGGAAGCAGGAAAGTTGGAAATGGGAATGGAAAAAGAGACAAGGGGAGAGGGGAGGTACCTGATTCTTATGAGCATCTTAAATCTTATAGTTGAAACCAGGCAGAGTAATGGATGTAAAAGGGGGTGAACTGAGAGCCCAGTTTTTGCCTTTTAAAAAGGAAGGCATTGGAATGAGTTTGATACTCACCTTCCAGCCCTCCAGTCATAAGGGAAAGGAGGTTAAGGGAAGGGGTGTCTGTCATCGTTTGAGTTAACAGCATGGTAGTTGAAGCCGTCCACGGACTCCACCAAGATTCCTAGTGGGTAGGACACTCAGAAAGGGGAACCAAGGACTGAGTGAAAATGGGTTATGGGTTAAGGACTAATGGAAAGAGAACATAAAACAAGAATAAAGACACATAGACATAGAAAGTTCTGGCATAAGGTAATCAGACAGCAAGTAAGCTCTGGTGGACAAGAGCTTCCATGGTTAGGAGCTCTGATGATCAAGATCTTCCATGGTTCAGAACTTCATCCTCAACTGCCATATAGCTACTTTTATTGGGGTTACAACAGTTATGGGGGGGGAAGGGGAGAGCCTAGTGGTCTGATATGTTAACATTATGAGTTAATCATCGTGAGATACAAACTGCCAGATTCTAAGACAATACCCAGATTATGAGTTCAATTAGGTGGAAGGTATCTAAGGTGTTTGATAGATATGTTAATTGATTGTTGTAGATAAAATATGGAGACTGAGATAACTGACCAGTCTTCCAAGAGTGTAGCCTTAGGGAAGGGCTAGGAATTTGGCAAGGTTGAGGTTCATTTTAACTCAAGGTTACTGAAATCAATCATAAGCGATACAAGAGTCAGTTTTTGAGCACTCTTAAAATAATATCACAATTAATGTATACCTGGATTGCTACAGTAATGAGTTTAGAAGTAATGAGCTTAACCTGGCAGGGGCATCTTTTTTCTTGGAATCCATTGGAGCAACAGATGTAAAGTAGCTAGAATAATTCATATATCTACCAGCAATGCCTCTTTTCTGGAAGCCCCTACAACATTTGTCATTTTCTTTTTTTTTTTTTTCCCCACTTTGCCAGTCTGATGGTTGTGAGGTGAAACTTTAGAGTTATTTTAATTTGCATTTCTCTAATTATTAATTATTTTGAGCATTTTAATTTTCATATGCATTTTGGTACCTTGGATTTATTCTTTTGAAAACTGTACTTATCCTTTGACCATTTGTCTACTGGGGAATGGCTCTTAAATATTTGAATCATTTCCTTATAAATCTTGGGCATTGACACCTTTATCAGAGAAACTTGCTACAAAGATTCTTCCCAGTTAACTATTTTCCTGTTAATTTTAACAGAAGGGCCAAGGCTAGGAGGTGAGATTCTTGACCTTTTATTGCTCTAGATTAGTGATGGGCAAACTTTTTAAAGAGGGGGCCAAAGGAAAGGAAATGCTCATCTGTCAGTCTGTTTCTAAGGCAACTCTTTCAAAGTTTCATTGTATTGTATCCTACTCATTGTATTCGTCAGATTAGGAATAATGTCACCTGGCAGATAGAACATTTCAGGGCGGGCCATAGTTTGCCCATCACTGCTCTAGGTCAGTGATAGCAAACCTTTTAGAGACTGTGTGCCCTGCTCCTCCTCCCCAAGACTGAATGCAGCTTCCTCCACTTTATTCCAGACAAGGTTGGGGAATGGCCCAGGCACTCTGCTTAGGGGACAGAGAGGCATATGTGGAAAGGAAGGGGGAAAGGGAGTGGCTTCAACACTCCACTCAGGGAAGGGAGTAAATGCTTCCATTGGGCTGCTAGGCAGAGGGACAGGGAGGCATGGTAGAAAGGGGAAAGGGAGCAGCTCTGCCCAACTAAGTCCCTCTACCTAACACATGCCAAAAGTTTGCCACCACAGATCTAGATGAATTTCACTGTGATTTTCTAGCTATGTAAGTCTGATAAGATATGGCACCAAATAAGAAAATTAACCCAAGTAATATTGTATTGGTTCAGTTTACCCATCAGCAATGAATATTTCTCTAGTTTAGGTCTGTCTTTATTTCTGTTAGTGTTTTATAGTTAATATAGTCTTGTGTAACTTGAGAGGTAGACTTTCAAGTACTTTGTATATTATATAGTTATTTTAAATGGAATTTCTCTATCTCTTCCTGCAGATTTTTGTTAGTAATATATCAAAATGCAGAATATGTATTTATTTTTATATTCTGCAACTTTGCTGAAAAGTTATTTCAACTAATTTTTAGTTTACTCTCTAGGATTCTCTAATTAAACCATCATATCATCTGCTAAAAGTGATCATTTCATTTCCTTTTTGCCTCTTCTTTCAATTTCTTTTTCATGATATTGCTATAGCTAGTAATTCTAGTTCTTTATCAAATAATAATGTCATAATGGATATCTTTCTTTCACCCTGATATTGTTTATCCCTATCACATATCCCTATCCCTTATTATATATTCCTGTCACATATAGGCACTATTTCTTAAAATAACAAAAGATCCATAATTCTTATACCTTTTAGTATTTTTAATACAAATAGATATTGTATTTTGTCAAAAGCTATTTCTGCATTTGTTGATCATGATGATCATGATTTTTATTATTCTTATTAATACAATCAATTATGCTATAGTTTTTCTTTTTTCCAATTATTTTCTCACATGCATTTAAAATTTTTTGAGGTCTGAATTCTCTCCATTCCTCCCGCCCCTCCTCCACCCATTGAGAAGGCAAGAAATGTGATATCCATTATACACTGAAATCATGAAAAGCATATTTCCATATTAGCCATGTTGAAAAAAAAAGAGAAGAGAAATAAAATTTTAAAATCATGTTTCAGAGGGGCTACTAGGTGGCTCAGTGGATTAAGAGCCAGGAGACAAGAGGTCCTAGGTTCAACTCTGGCCTCACTTCCCAGCTGTGTGACCCTGGACAAATGACTTTTAAACACCATTACTTAGCTTTTGCTTCTCTTCTGCCTTGGAACCAATACACAGTATTGACTCTAAGATACAAGATAATGGTTTATTAAGGGGGAAAAAATCATGTTTCAATCTGCATGTTTCAAACTGACTTCATCAGTTCTCTCTCTGCAGGAGGATAGCGTTTTTCAAAAGTCCTACAGAATTGTCTTGAATCATTGTATTGAGCAAAAGAGCTAAGTCATTCACAGTATGTGAATGCTGTTACTGTATACAATGTTCTTCTGGTTCTGCTCACTTCGTTTTGTATCAGTTCATATAAGTCTTTCCGGGACTTACATGTTTTTTCTAAAAATATGCTGCCTGTTATTTCTTGTAGTATATCACAATCACATACCACAACTCGTTCATCCATTCCCCAGTTAATGGTCATCTCCTCAATTTCTACCAAAAAGGAAAAAGAACTGCTGTAAATGTTGTTGTACAAATGGCCCTTTTTCTTTGATCTCTTTGGGATACAGACTTAGTAGCAATTTTTCTGGGTTAAAGGGTATAATGGCTTTATGTCCTTTGATTATAATTCCATATTGTTTTCTAGACTGATTATACTATGTATGAAATTCTTATGTTAGTTTTCAGAGGGGATTTGGGCTATAGTTTTCCCTCTTTGTTTTGACTTTCCTGGTGTAAGTATTAAAATTATATTTATTACATGGAAATTGGTAGCATCCCTTCAATTCCTATATTTTTACAAAACAGCATGTGATATTGGAATTACTCATCCTTTAACAGAATTTATTTGTTAATCCTTCTGGTACTAACTTTTTTTCCCCTAAGATTGGATTATTGAAATTCTCTGTTCCTTTTTCTGTTGTAAATATTCATCAATTTCTCTTAAGTTGTTGGTTTTATTTGACATAAAATCAGGCAAAACAATTTATAATATGGCCTTTTAATTTTATTTTTATTATGAACTTAAACACCTCAAAAGTTACATACACAGCAGAACACAGAAAGAGAACTGTATATGAAACTCTGAATCCTCATTTTATACTGCTTGCTATATATACAATGTTAGGGTCTGAATGGATGACCGCCCAAGGAACACACGGAAACAATAAAATCCAAACAAAGGGAAATCTTTATTTCTAGTGCGTGCTAGGGGAGCTCAGCAAGAGAGATCTGGGTGGGGCATAGTCAAGAGTAAAGATTATATACGTTTGGGGTGGGGGGAAACTCAGGGGGTAGCGGGTAAGATGGAGGGTGTTGGCCGACTCAGGGGCACCCTGTAGTTCTTGAAGTGGAACTTCTGTAGCCTTTGTAGTTAGTGGGTTTTGGCTGTTTCCCTAAGCATGTAGGGTTTTTATGCTACATTTGGGAGCCTAATGAACACCCTGTTGTTAGTGACTGTGGATTTCTCTAAGACATCCTGACCTGTTAGTAACTTTGGGTTTCTCGGAGCCATCCTGATCGTGGAGACCCTAGCTTGTGTTTGCTTGTGGTTGCTTAGTTTCTGTGTCATAACTTTGGGGTTCTACAACATTTATATAGACTTTCATGTTACTTTCAAAACTGTCCTCTTGTCTGAACTTCCTTCTATTGCCTTTTGTGCATTTAGAGAAATGTTTCAATTGCCATCTTTTTCTTTCTTTCTTTTTTTTTGTTGTAGCACAATTGCATACCCTTTTCCCCTTTCCCCAGTTAAAAACTATGAAAAAGAAAAAAAAAATATCCTGAAACAAGTATAATGAAACAAACCAAATCAACATGGTGACCATGTTCAAAATATTTTATCTCTTTCTGCATTCTGAATCCATCTTCTCTCAGGAGATGAATAACATACTTCATTGAATCAGAGTTAGTTATTGCATTGATCAGAACTCATAAGTCTTTAAGGTTCTTTTTCTTTACAATATTAGTTATGTAAATTATTCTTCTTATTCTGCTTGTTTCAATCTGTATCAGTTCATAATGCTCAGAATTCTCTGAAGTTGTCTCTTTCACCATTTCTTAAGATAACGGTAATATCCTGTTACATTCATATAACAAAATTTGTTCAACCATTCCCTGAGGGGCACTATTTATTAGATTCTAATTCCTTGCTTTTTTTTTTTTTTTACACTTCTTCAACTAGATAAAACAGTGGATATATTGCTGAAATTGGAATTAGGAAGTTCACATCATGCCTCAGACACTTACTAGATGTGTGACTCTGGGCAAGTCACTTAACCTGTTTGCCTTAATTTCCTCATCTGTAAAATGGAGATAATTATGAGCATGATTGTTATGAGCATCACATGAGATAATTATAAACACATTTTGCATAGGTCCTGGCACACAATAAGCTTTGTATAAATGTTAACTATTATTGTTTTGCTTGCCACTATTCCCTCCCTTTTATTATCTTCCCTCTTCAACCCCTCCATCCTTATCCTTGATTTTTCTTTCTGTTGTTTTTAATGTATTTCTATGCCACATTATTCATATGTTTGTGTGCTTAACTTTTTCTTATCCATCTCATATAAAAATGAAGTTCATCAGATTCATGGTCGTCCCACTCATGATTTCTTCCATTTTTGTGTCCTCTTTATTCCATCCCCCTTATTGCTCTATTCCCCATGAATATTTTTTGCCCTTTCTTCTCTTTCCCCTTTTCATATCCATAGAACAGAACAAGTCCACTTCAAGTCTTCTGTTTTTCTTATCTAGATCCCTCAATACACTTTGAAGATATTAAGATTCTAAAGGAACACTTGTTTCCTTTTCTTTTATTAGAATGTTAGCATAGTTTCATCATATAGCCTCTTTGAGTTGCTTGAGTAAATGTTCCTTTCTAGGGTTATCTTGATTTTCATGCTTATATTTCAACACAATCTCTGTTCTCATCAGAAATACTTGAAAGTCATCTATTCCACTAAAAATTCACTTTTTCCCCTTGTAAAATTATGCTCAATTTTTCAATTTATTTTTGGTTGTAAGCCTACCTTTTTGACTTTTAGAATATTATTTTCTTTTTTTTAATTTTTTTTAAATAATTTTTTATTTTTAGAAAAAATTTCCCTGGTTACATAAGTCATGTTTTTACTTTAACCTCCCCCCCCCCCCCATAGCTAATTCGCATTTCCACTGGTGTGGTCAGTCAAGACTTATTTACACATTATTGATAGTTACATGGCTGTGGTCTTTTCACGTCTACATCCCCAATCATGTTCTCATCAACCCAAATGTCCACGCAGTTGTTTCTCTTCTGTGTTTCTACTCCTGCAGTTCTTCCTCTGAATGTGGATAGTGTTCCTTTCCATAAATCCCTCCAAATTGTCTTGGGTCATTGCATTACTGCTAGTGCAGATGTCCATTACATTCGATTTTACCATAATATATCAGTCTCTGTGTACAATGTTCTTCTGGCTCTGCTCCTTTCACTGCATCAATTCCTAGAGGTCTTTCCAGTTCACATGGAATTCCTCCAGTTTATTATTCCTTTGAGCACAATAGTATTCCATCACCAACATATACCACAATTTGTTCAGCCATTCCCCAATTGAAGGACATACCCTTGCTTTCCAGTTTTTTGCCACCACAAAGAGCGCTGCTATAAATATTTTTGTGCAAGTCTGTTTATCTATGATCTCTTTGGGATACAAACCCAGCAATGGTATGGCTGGATCAAAGGACAGGCATTCTTTTATTGCTCTTTGGGCATAATTCCAAATTGCCCTCCAGAATGGTTGGATTAGTTCACAACTCCACCAGCAATGCATTAACGTCCCAATTTTGCCACATCCCCTCCAACATTCATTACTTTCCCCTGCTATCATTTTAGCCAATCTGCTAGGCGTGAGGTGGTACCTCAGAGTTGTTTTGATTTGCATTTCTCTAATTATTAAAGATTTAGAACACTTTCTCATGTGCTTATTGATACTTTTGATTTCTTTATCTGAAAATTGCCTATTCATGTCCCTTGCCCATTTATTAATTGGGGAATGGCTTGATTTTTTGTACAATTGATTTAGCTCCTTGTATATTTGAGTAATTAGACCTCTGTCAGAATTTTTTGTTATAAAGATTTTTTTCCCAGTTTGTTGTTTCCCTTCTGATTTTGGTTGCATTGTTTTCTCTTATACAAAAACTTTTTAATTTAATAAAATCAAACTTATTTATTTTACATTTTGTAATTTTCTCTAACTCTTGTTTGGTTTTAAAATCTTTCCTTTCCCAGAGATCTGACAAGTATACTATTCTGTGTTCACCTAATTTACTTATAGTTTCCTTCTTTATATTCAAGTCTTTCACTCATTCTGAATATATCTTGGTGTATGGTGTGAGATGTTGATCTAAACCTAATCTCTCCCATATTGTTTTCCAATTTTCCCAGCAGTTTTTGTCAAATAGTGGATTTTTTGTCCCAAAAGTTGGGCTCTTTGGGTTTATCATACACTGTCTTGCTGACATCCCTTACCCCAAGTCTATTCCACTGATCCTCCCTTCTATCTCTTAGCCAGTACCATATTGTTTTGATGACAGTTGCTTTATAGTATAGCTTAATATCTGGTACTGCTAAGCCACCTTCCTTCATGGTTTTTTCATTATTTCCCTTGATATTCTTGATCTTTTGTTCTTCCAAATAAACTTTGTTATAGTTTTTTCTAATGTAGTAAAAAATGTTTTTGGTAGTTTGATAGGTATGGCACTAAATAAGGAAATTAATTTGGGTAGAATGTTCATTTTTATTATGTTAGCTCATCCTACCCATGAGCATTCAATGTTTTTCCAATTGTTTAGATCTAGTTTTATTTTTTTGGAAAGTGTTTTGTAGTTATGTTCGTATAATTCCTGTATTTGTTTTGGTAGATAGATTCCTAAGTATTTTATATTGTCTAGGGTGATTTTAAATGGTGTTTCTCTTTCTACCTCTTGCTGCTCTAATGTGTTGGAAATATATAGAAATACTGATGATTTATGTGCATTTATTTTGTATCCTGCAACTTTGCTAAAGTTGTTGATTATTTCTACTAACTTTTTAGTTGATTCTCTAAGATTTTTTAAGTAGACCATCATATCTGCAAAGAGTGATAGCTTAGTCTCTTCCTTGCCTATTTTAATACCTTCAATTTCTTTTTCTTCTCTAATTGCTACTGCTAGTTTCTCTAGTACAATGTTAAATAAAAGAGGGGATAATGGGCATCCTTGTTTCACACCTGATCTTATTGGAAAGGCTTCTAATTTATCCCCATTGCATATGATGCTTGTTGATGGTTTAAGATATATACTGTTTATTATTTTTAGGAAAGAACCTTCTATTCCTATACTTTCTAGTGTTTTCAATAGGAATGGGTGTTGTATTTTGTCAAAGGCTTTTTCAGCATCTATTGAGATAATCATGTGATTTTTGTTTGTTAGACTGTTGATATGGTCAATTATGTGGATGTTTTTCCTAATGTTGAACCATCCTTGCATGCCTGGTATAAATCCCACCTGATCATGATGAATAACCCTCTTTATCACTCGCTGGAGTCTTTTTGCTAGTATTCTATTTAAGATTTTTGCATCTATGTTCTTTAAGGAGATTCGTCTATAGTTTTCTTTCTCTGTTTTTGATCTGCCTGGCTTTGGAATCAGTACCATATTTGTGTCATAAAAGGAGTTTGGTAAGATTCCTTCTTTGATTATTATATCAAATAATTTGTATAGTATTGGGATTAATTGTTCTTTGAATGTTTGATAGAATTCACTTGTGAATCCATCAGGCCCTGGTGATTTTTTCTTAGGGAGTTCTTTAATGGCCTGTTCAATTTCTTTTTCTGATATTGGATTATTTAAGTATTCTATTTCTTCTGCTGTTAATCTAGGCAATTTATATTTTTGCAAATATTCATCCATATCACCTAGATTGTTAAATTTATTACTATATAATTGGGCGAAATAGTTTTTAATGATTGCCTTAACTTCCTCTTCATTAGAGGTGAGGTCTCCTTTTTCATCTTGATACTATTAATTTGGTTTTCTTCTTTCCTTTTTTTAATTAGATTAACCAATACTTTGTCAATTTTATCTGTTTTTTTCAAAATACCAGCTTCTGGTCTTATTTATTAATTCAATAGTTCTTTTACTTTCAATTTTATTAATTTCTCCTTTGATTTTTAGTATTTCTAATTTAGTTTTCATCTGAGGATTTTTAATTTGTTCATTTTCTATTTTTTTTAAGTTGCATGCGCAATTCATTAACCTCTGCCGTCCCTAATTTGTTAATATATGCACTCAGTGATATAAATTTTCCTCTTAGAACTGCTTTGGCTGCATCCCATAAGTTTGGGTAAGATGTCTCATCATTGTCATTGTCTTCAATGAAATTATTAATTGTTTCTGTGATTTGTTCTTTCACTAAATTATTTTGGAGAATCATATTATTTAATTTCCAATTAGTTTTTGGTTTGCCTCTCCATGTATTCTTACTAATAACTATTTTTATTGCATTATGATCTGAGAAGATTACATTTATTATTTCTGCTTTTTTGCATTTGTTTGCCATGTTTCTGTGCCCTATTACATGGTCTATCTTTGTGAATGTTCCATGTACTGCTGAAAAGAAGGTATATTCCTTTTTTTCTCTATATTTCTCCAAATATCTATTAACTCAAATTTTTCTAGGGTTTCGTTCACCGCTCTTATCTATTTCTTATTTATTTTTTTGGTTTGATTTATCTAGTTATGATAGGGGAAGGTTCAGGTCTCCCACTAGTATGGTTTTGCTATCTATTTCATCCTTGAGCTCCATTAGCTTCTCCTTTAGAAATTTGGAAGCTATTCTGTTTGGTGCATACATATTGAGTACTGATATTTCTTCATTGTTTATACTGCCTTTTATTAGGATGTAGTAACCTTCCCTGTCTCTTTTAACCTTATCTATTTTTACTTTGGCTCTGTCAGAGATCATGATAGCCACCCCTGCCTTCTTTTTCTCATTTGAAGCCCAAAAGATTTTGCTGCATCCTCTCATTTTCATTCTATGTCTGTCTGTCTGTCTAATATGTGTTTCTTGTAAACAACATATGGTTGGGTTTTGGTTTCTAATCCACTCTGCTATTTGCTTCCCTTTTATGGGTGAGTTCATCCCATTCACATTCAGAGTTATAATTATCAACTCTGCATTCCCAGACATTTTGATTCTCTCTCCTAGTCCTGTTCTTTCTTCTTTCACTGTTTCCTTCTGTACCAGTGTTTTGTTTTTAATCAGTTCCTATAATCCCCTCCCTTATTGTACTTCCCTTTCTCCCCCCTCCCTTCTTATTCCCCTCTTATTATTCTTTAAAGCCATGCGGTACTCCCCCCCAAGCCCTCTCCCTCCCTAGTATTGCTTCCCTCCCCACCAGTCCCTTTGTTACCCTTCTACTTCTCTATAGGGCATGAATCAATTTTCTGCCCCTTTGGATCTGATTGTTCTTCTCTAAGTTGATTTCAGTGCACTTAAGTATTGAATATTCCCTCTCTCTAACCTCTTTACCCTTACAATGTATTGTTATTTTTCCCCTGTTGATCCCATGTGCTTCTTTATGGAATATAAATTTATTCATTTTTGTTTGCTTTCCTTTTTTCTTATTGTTATCTTCTTCCCCCCTAGTTTTGTATATATTTATACATACATACATACATATGTACATACATATGTACATACATACATACATATATCTCTTGACATTTCATCCTATACAGTTAGTTGCTGTTCCCTCTATGTAAACTAATTCTAGTTACCTTGTTGGTAATAATAATTTTTAATATTTGCCAATACCTTCTTTTCTTCTTGGGATATTGTAGTATACAGAATTGGGGTCATATAGTTTTTTCTAGCTTTGGCTGAGTTCCAAAAGCTGTTAGAGGTTTAGAATCTTGAGGAAAAGCAGTTGACTGGATCTTCCGTAGAGGGAGGTGGTTAATGAGCGAGCTGCTTTGATTACCTAGCTTTAATATTGAAATTTAGCCTAGCTTTGATATATTTACTTAAGAAATTATTATTTTAGATAAACCCTTTATATCTTCCTTTCCTAATACCACCCTGCCTTCCCTCCCTTACCTTATAAGTTGTGAAGTTAATAAGGAGAGTAATTAGAGAGGAGTTAAATCTGTGAAGAGTTATCTAATTGACAGCATTAGTTATAGTTAGTGAAATCATCATTTATTCCCTTTAGATAGCCATAGCATTTTGTAAAGTGAGTTTAAAGGCAGGTCCTTACTCAGACTCCATCTTTACTTCCCTTCCCCCACCTGAGGTTCCTGAGACAACTGATAGGGCTTTCCTTTGATCCACCTTCCTAACAAACATCCTTCAAACAAAATAAACCCTTTTGTGTTTCAATAGCCCTCTTAGTGTAATTTATCTTTTAGTTATCAAGAGGGAAGAAGAGGGAAAGAGACAACATACTCTGGGCTTAGAGGGAAGCTGGGGCATCCATCTTGAAGGAAGGTGTTACTTCAAAATAGGTCCCTTCCTGTGAAATTAACTAAAGCCTGTTTGTTAATTTCAGTCTAGTCTATTTCCCTCAGCTTGTGTTTGAGTCTAAGTCCCAGTCTATAAGCCTGCTGTGTTTGTCTGTTTAGTTTAACTTCTCTTCTCCCTAAAAGATCTGTTTCCCTTCTGTGTTATACTCCTGACTTCAGTCCTATTATACCCTGAATCTCCTTTAATCACAGCCTACCTGAAACCGAGATTACCCACTTAGCAAGTCTCCAACATCCTCCTTTCAATTTCCCTTATCCCAAACACCTTTCGTCAAATTACCCACGTAACATTCTGGCGAGCCAAGTCATACGAAACCTATCTTCTGAAGAAAAGAAAAAGAAAATGAATTGCACAAGATTGATTTTTATATTAAGCGGTCTATCGCTGCTTATTTGGTCTTTTATGCAGGGAATGTGTGCATTTTGGCTGGTAAAAGTACCAAACATGATACAACAATTAATTGAAATCTACGACTATTATAAATGGTTTGCATTCACTTTAGCTGAATGCATATGCTTCATTCCAAAAGCAGTGGCAATTGTTCTGGCTCTATGGCATTTTTTGGCAATTTTAAAAGCAGTCCTGACTCATCTGTTTAACTATTATAAGGCATCTGATTCAAAACAAGAAAATGATAACAAGGAACTAGTTGAGAACATAAAACTACTGTTCCAAGTGTTGAGGCAATTACGTGAAGGGAATGAACTCAATAAACATATCATCTTACAACTTGAAATTGTAGAATCAAAATTTTTTGGGAAAAAGGAAACAGAGAAAGATCAACCAATACAGAATGCAGTGGTCTCTGTCCTACCAATAGTAGACAGGACTATTGTGCAACCTGGAGAGGGGGTGGTGCATGTCAAAATATACATTGATTGAATTTGATGTGTCCCTTAAAGAAAAGAATTTTTTTTCTCCTCCCCCCCATTCTCTTAATTACCTTATGTTGATTCTCTTGAGTTCTGGGTTTGGGCAGCAAACTCTGTTTAAGTCCGGTTTTTTCTTTCTTTCTTTCTTTTTTTAACATTTATTAATATTCATTTTTAACATGTTTACATGCTTCATGCCCCTACTTTCCCCTTCACCCCCCCGCTATCCCCCTACCAATGGCCGACGCACATTTCCACTGGTTGTAACATGTGTCCTTGTTCAGGGCCTATTTCCAAATTGTTGTTAGTTGCATTGGTGTGGTCGTTTCGAGTCTACATCCCCAATCATGTCCGCCCCAACCCATGCGTTCCAGCAATTGTTTATCTTCTATGTTTCCTCTCCTGCAGTTCTTCCTCTGAATGTGTGTAGCGTTCTTTACCATAAATCCCTAAGAGATGTCTTGTGTCTTTGCATTGCTGCTGATATAGAAGTCCATTGCATTCGATTTTACCACAGTATATCAGTCTCTGTGTATAGTGTTCTTCTGGCTCTGCTCCTTTTGCTCTGCATCAGTTCCTGGAGGTCTTTCCAGTTCACCTGGAACTCCTCTAGTTTATTATTCCTTTTAGCCAATAGTATTCCATCACCAGCATATACCACAATTTGTTCAGCCATTCCCCAATTGAAGGACATACCCTCCTTTTCCAGTTCTTTCCCACCACGAAAAACGCAGCTATAAATATTTTCATACAAGTCTGTTTATCTATGATCTCTTTGGGGTACAAACCCAATAATGGTATCGCTGGATCAAAGGGTAGGCATTCTTTTATAGCCCTTTGAGCATAGTTCCATATTGCCAGCCAGAATGGTTGTATCATTTCACAACTCCACCAGCAATGCATTAATGTCCCAATTTTGCCACATCCCCTCCAGCATTCATTACTCTCCCCTTCTTTCATTTTAGCCAATCTGCTAGGT